>NW_009954194.1:2120406-2122094 GCF_000747805.2 Chaetura pelagica | reverse complement strand
CGCCCGCCCTCCCGTGCATGCAAATGCGAAATAGCCTCGACGGCTTTTCCAAAATGGGCTTTTCACCAGTTCATTTGTTTAAGAGCGTGGTCGGGTTTATATTACAGCCGGTCTTCGGCCCATGGGGCTTTTAAAGACCGTTTTAGGAGGACAACTCCTCGCAGATTAAAGACTGCTGTCCATGAAACGATGTTTTCACTGAAAAAATTTGGCCCTGACAAATAAGCTTTTGGAAACTATCGCACGCACGTGCATTGTACAAATACGACTCGTTGCCAAAACAACAAGGTGCCCCCAAGCATCGCGCTTGTCTTTCAGACATTATTTGAATTCTCAGAGCACACAGAAAAATCCCGGCGAGGGTATCAAGCAGGTACACTAGAAATGAAACGCCGGCGCCTCACAACCGCGATTTTGTGATGCTGGGGAGACGCTGCAATGTAACGACTTATCAACCTATTGCCCCAAACTCAGCTTTAGTTCGTGAGGCGAATTCGCAGAGTATTAACCTGCTTCTTGACAGGCGTGAATCTACCTCCAACATTTTCTTACTTCATCCCCTTAAAAAGAGCGCCTGTTTGCAGGAGACCACGAAGCAACGATAATTGTTTTTCAACAACTATGGCACGAATTAAATGTTTTCAATCATAATTCTTACCCCCCGAAAATAAATTAATAAGATAAATAATCCTCCTTTCATACACAGCACGAAGCCGGAGAGCACCTTTGCGTGACTGAACGAGAACAGGCTTTGTCCTTCTGAACAAATTCAGCCCCTTCTAATAACCTTCATTTGGCTCACTCGTTATCCCTTTCTCTCGCTCAGGTATTTCCTGAGGTAGCCATCGCTTCTGCCACCCAAGACTTCGGTGCCACGAATATCCAGGGAATATCCAAAGCGATTTTTTTTTAAAGAGCTGGAGGGAAATAAGAGGCACCCGGGGAAGCTGCGAGAAACCCGCCGATGAGATGTGTAGGAAGGATGCCCTGTGCGGGCATTTTAAAGGCTGCTAAACAGCCGAGGTGAGAATTGGGGTCTCGGAGGAGATGAGTGGACGGATATGAAGGGAAAGTAAGGACTCTGCTCTTCTAAGGGGAAAGGCTGGAGGTGCGGGTCTTGGGAGCCGTGGTTTGGCGGCCGAAGGGGAGCTCTGTGCACGGCGGAGACGGGGAGCTGCGGGCAGGGCTGGCCGGGGCACCTTTCCGACGATCATTTCTTTTCTCGGGCTCTGCTCAGGTGCGCAGCCCGCCGAGCAGGAGGCAGCCCAGGCGGTGCTTTGGGGCTGGGGGAGCGGTGGGGGGGGGGGGAGGGTTTGGTGCAGCCTCCCTCCACGCTCAGGCACCGGCAGTTGCCATCCCACGAAGTCCCTGATTTACAAGGTTTAGCGTCTAAACTCTTGGAAGTACCAGAGGTTAGTTTACAATGGCTGTAATTCTTTGCTAATTTACTGAGCTCCCTCCCTGCCAACTCCTTTTATTTTGTTGTTGTTTTGTTTTGTTCTTTTCCTCTCTCCCGCCTCCCGGGGCGATCTCTGCGCCTTCTTCCCAACCAGAAAACTACTGTACGGGGGAGGAAATGCCTTAGGTCCTGGAGGCCGGGGGGAGAGTGAGGATCAACGGGGGTAGGGCAGAGGGGAGCGGCGGAGGGAGGCCGGGCCGGGCTGGAGGTCCCGGGGCTGCGGCTGCCG
>NW_009954194.1:2119869-2120322 GCF_000747805.2 Chaetura pelagica | reverse complement strand
CGGCGGCCCGCCATTGCCTCGCAGCCGGCTCCCTCAGCTGGGGCAGCACCGGAGGGCTGGGGCTCTCCGGACACGGCGTTCGGCGAGCACAGGGGCCCCTCCAGGCGTCTGTGGGAGAAACTGGGTGCAAACCCTTCTCCTCGCAGGAACAAGCCCTGGGGGAACGGGAAGAGACTGGGGAGTGGACAGTCGAGCGGGCAGGGCGGAGGCTGAAACGGGGATTTGGGCAGGGGCACATTTTCCACCTTGCCCCCAGTCCTGATAAGGGCTGCGCATCCTCTTCTCCTCTTCCCTCTCCCCCCATTCCCCGAGTTCGGAAGCAGCCAAAAACCATATACTGTGTGGGATCCGACGTTATACAGACGTGTACGACATTGCAGAGGGGAAAACCCAGCGCCTTGCCGTGCTCCAAAACCGCCTCTCCCTCCGCCCTCTGGAGTCCCCCCGGCTCTG
>NW_009954194.1:2104289-2115746 GCF_000747805.2 Chaetura pelagica | reverse complement strand
AGAGGCGTCCCCGCCGCACTGCCCGGCCTCGACTGCCCCTCGGGCGGCGGGCTCAGCCTCGCTGCCCTGCCTGGGGCGTCCGGTCGGTCCGTGGGCACAGCAAGTGGCCGGGGTAGGCCAGGGCAAGGCCACCCATGTGGGGGAACCGGTGCAAATGCACAGCCCCTGTGTCCCGTCCCGGTATCCAGTGACAAACCATGGGAAAGCGGGAGCGCAGCTTGCTCAGCCTTGCTGCCCTGCCTGGGGCGTCCGGTCGGTCCGTGGGCACAGCAAGTGGCCGGGGTAGGCCAGGGCAAGGCCACCCATGTGGGGGAACCGGTGCAAATGCACAGCCCCTGTGTCCCGTCCCGGTATCCAGTGACAAACCATGGGAAAGCGGGAGCGCAGCTTGCCTGGCTGCAGTTTGAGGTGGCTTCTTGCAGTCACTTGAGACGTTCTTCTTTCCAGGTGTGAGGAAACTGGCTCACAGAAGCACTGTGTAGAGTGCATGGGGCTATGAAACAGGGAAGGATGCGCCCTGCCCATGGGCATCTTATGAAAGCATTAGATAAACATGTGAAAAGCAACACAAATGTACATGGAGGTGTCTGCAAAATCTTTACAAAGCCTGACTAAAAAGCACACACTTTTTAATACAGAATACAATGTTGTATTAGAAGACTCACATGGTCCCCAGGGCAGGAGTAGCTTGCACTGGGAAAAGGCAATGCTATAACCTTTCTTTCAGGGTAGGAGTTGCCCAGTAGGGGAATTAATTACTGAAGTAGTTTCCATCTGCCAGCTTTTGGTCATATCTAGTCTCGACTCTGCCCCCCGCCCCCAGACCCTCCCAACTCTGAAGCAGGCCGAAGAGTTCCATGGCCCAAGACTGCCCCGCACTGTTGCCCTCCTGGCAGCACATCCTAAAGCCTGCATAGTGGTAGGAAGTATCTTTGCCATACCTGATTAGAGGAGATACTTTTTTTTCCTAGACAAAAGCTGTCTCCCCAGACTTGTTCCTAGTTTGCCTACTGATATGCACAGAGCAATGCAAATCCTTGACCCTGCTGGGTCTTCCAGGGGCTTAGGTGGAAGATGGCAATGGTTCAAACAGTGTTTCTTCCTACAAGGAATTTTAGTCTGCTGTGACTCTGTTGATGAAGGGGAAGATTTGGTTCATGGTTTTTACCTTAGCTATGATCCCCTTTGACTGTGTGGCAAAGGGACATAAATATGTCCTGGACAACTTGCTGGTTTTGCAGGAAAATCTCAGGTCATCTGCTTTTGAGCAGGTTTTGACTCTATGTCTTAAATAATAACAATTTACTTTCAAGCAAATGTAACCATAGCTACACAGTAGTTGACAGTTTTGCATCTCTAAAACAAGTTTCTAGCAGGATTTCTCCATGTATCTTGTGAGCGAGCTCATGTAAGTAACTGCTGCAACACCCAGCCTTCAGATTTCTTTTTGCAGTTGACATCAGGATCCTCTGTTGTTGCTGAGATGTGCACTGTAAGATGCTTCTGGACGCCAGCTGGAGAAGGATATATGGCCTATAATAATGAGAAAAATCTGAACAATTTTTAGAATCCAACTAAGTATTAAATTTGGAGAATGTGCAAATATAATGCTGACAATGAGAACATTAATCTTACTAACTTGACAACCTCTTAGAAAATTGGCTCAGTAGTTTTTAATAGCTGGTTTGCAATCCTGTGCTCTGCTTATATTCCTTATATGGGGAAAAGCCCGGGTCCTTTAAGGCTGGGAGGCTCAAACACAAACATTCCTATAGGAGTTTACAACCAAACTGAAAGGAACACTTGAATCTTGCTGGTTGCATATATACGGTGGCAGGATTTGGCTCAGTTTTATTGCTCAGAGCTGCTGTTTCGGGGAAAAACAACCTAAATGTCCCTCTTGTTGCTTCATCTTTACAATAAAAAATGAAGTCTTGGCATTCAGAGTACTAAGCATGAAAACAAAACTACTAACATAATTGCACTGCACAGCAGTTTTTCTCCTGAATTATTCCTCCTTGGAAGACCCTGAAAAGGAAAAGACATATGGACTATCTAAGCACCATGCTCCCAAGAAAAAGTGACGACGTATGGTTGCTTCCTCGGCTTAATGCCAGGAGGCCACTGGCTGCATACACTGAGAGCCCTGCCCCTGCAACTGCACTAAGCAGAGACTGTCTTCTGAAATAAGTATTTTCTTTGATTCTCTCCATATTTTTATACTAGGCTTTGTTCTACCTCAGTTAATGGCTATATATTCCTCATCTTCTGATGTATTTATCCATGGGATACAACCTGGACAAGGTGAAGCTGATTTACTAATAAAAAGCAAACCTGTATAGCCAAATGGACAGATGCATCTCATAGTCATTAATTAAAGCTTTTGAATTTTTCTGTGAAATAAATATTATGATATTTAGCCCTTGAATTTAGCTTTTAATCTGTTTCAAGCAATTTTTAAAAGGAGAGGGTAGTCTGTTTATTTGCATTGTCTGATAGAAAAATTGAAGTAGAAACAGATTGAATGACTTATGCCCAAGTCTTGTATTTGTGAGTCGCTCATACAGTATCTGGCCTATCTGCTTGTTCTGATTTTTTCCTTATTATTTACTAGAACATTTTTATGAATATTCACCATATTACAGTAGACACATTTGCTGTGTGCAAGTCTCTAGGCTTTTAAGAACACTCATAGCACAGATTAATCATTTGATGTTTATTTGGTACAACATCCTATGAAGCTCAGGTTTCCTTTACTGTTGCTCCTCAATCTATAATCAGTAATAAGCTTTCCTAGTTTTTGTTTGAAATAGATGATTTCACTTTTCATGTATGATGGACTAAATTGGTAATTAAATCAATGGCTGTGTTGGGGTAATATTTGAAGATTTTTGTTGCTTCTGATGCTTAGGTAAATCAAGTAAGCCTGCCAGGCTCTCAGGAGACTGGAACTATTTACAGTATAAAGTGATTTCACATCTTTGCCTAGGAGTCACATCTCTATTGATAGCAAGTCAACAGACAGTTTATATTAATTTTTCTACCTCTTTATTATTCGTATCAGGAGTAGATACCCATCAAAGGTAATACCTGGGAGTGTTTGGGACTTAGCCATTATAAATCTACACCGATTACTCAAAAACTGAAGAGAAATCAGAGGTGTGAGTTCAGCAGGTAATTGCACAGAGTAGTTGCTCTGGTCCCTGGGAGTGTACCCGTCACTCTGTTGAGCAGAGAAGGAAGCCAGACAGGTTAGACTGAGCATCTGGCTCCATGGTATCTCCGTTCTCTGAAGGGACCCCAGCCTCTCTGAGATCTTTCTGACACCTCTGGTGGGAAACAAGGCCCCCAGCTCTAGACACTGTGTGACAGGGGAGCCTACGCCTACAGCTGCCACCTGCAGCTATGGGGTTGGCCTTGACACCATCCATGCCTGATAACCCATGGTGAGCAGCCAAGTCAAGCTGTTTGAGCATGGAGACCTTGGATCCAGTTTTGGGTTTATGAAGTTAGGGCAATTAGTACGTTCACTGTGTGAGTTGTTTCCACTGGCAATGATTTTGTATGTACAGTGACTGCACATTTCATCTGACCACAGCTTTTACGTTAAATCACTAATTCTTTTGGCTTGCTCAGTGAGAATACAAATACTTACATAAACTTCATAAAGAAATTAGTGACTCTGTTTTGCTCAGTTCACATGCAAAACTAATTGGTTGCTTGAAAATTAGCGAACATGACAAGTCTGCAGGCAATTTAGATACCCTTCATATTTTCTGTGCATCTTACAGAATAGAGACTTTCAACCTGTCAATTATAGATGACTACAAATATGCACCCTGTCTTGTTCATATGACACTCATTCTCTCCCCTTAGAATTCCTGTCTTCATTAGCATTGTCTTTGCCTAAATTTAGAGATTATGAGTTATAGGTTGTCTTCTCCTGAGCATTTTTAAGGTGTTGAGAGAAGCAGAGCCTGAGTGGGTTCTCAGGGTACTCTTGTCATAAAGGAGCTATTTCTATAATTTTTTATTCAGACACATTTTGTGATTTATCCAAGAGAAGAAGAAAGTTATTAAGGCAGATGACAAAGAACAAAAAGGTATGACAAAAGCAGTTTGCACTCTACTCATTACATGAATGAGATTAAATGAGATACTTGAAGAAGTCTCCAGTACTAAACTGAGGACTCCTATGACTTAGTGTAAATGAGAGGGACCAAACATGTGGGTAAGTGTTGTGGTTTGGGCCCAACACGACAACAAATGAAGCAGCCCTGTGGCCACTCACTCAACAGACTCAACTTGGGGAAAAAAATAGTGATTTAATTTCACACTAATCAAACACACACAGGACACAGACACACACAGAACAGGGCTTGCATATGTTACCCCACCCTCCCTTCTTCCCAGGCCCAAATTACTTTGTTCCCAGTTTCTCTCCCTCCTTCCCCTCAGCGGCACAAGGGACAGGGGATGGGGTTTAGAGTCAGTTCACAGGCTGGTGGTTCCTGCCGCTCTTTCCTCCTCAGGAAGAAGGATTCCTTACAGTCCTTCCCTGCTTCCCCACAGGCTCCGTCCCATGGGAGAGAGTCCTCCACGATCCTCTCCTTCATGAGTCCTTCCCATGAGGTCCAGAGCTGCTCCAGCCTAGGCTTCCCACAGAGTCACAGGCTACTTCGGGAACAAACTCCCCTGGCCTGGGGTCTTCCAAAGCTGTGCAGGCAGCAAATCCTCTGGCCACAAAATCCAAGTCCATTAGCCAAGTTCACCCCTCCTGGCACCTTCAGGGAATGTTCCACCACGTTCCTCCACGAGTGCAGGGGCACAGCTGCCATCTCGCCATGGGTTGTAAGGAATCTTCTGCTTGGGCACCTTCTTCCCCTTTTTCCTCACCAACCACCAGCACTGCTCTCCTCCTCCAGCACAGCTTTTCTCCCCTCCCAAGCCCTTCTATGCTCAGGTGTTACATAAGTTCTTTTGTATGTTAATGACAGAGGTGCATCTATTGTCCTTCTAATGGCTCTTTGGCTGGGTTTGGAGCAGGGGCAGCTTCTCAGGTTCTTACTGGAGCCACTCCTGTGGCCCTTCCCTTGCTACCAAAAACCCCACCAAACTAAACCAGAACAGTAGGCAAAATCTCAGTTAGAAATCCCTTGGAAAACCAAGAAAGTCCTTGTATTTCTCCAGTATGTTTTTCACAACAAAAAGATGCAAAAATCTGCCTGTCAGTGAAATGGGGAAGGCAAAGGAGTGCTGGCTGACAGGACATTTTTGGCAATATTTTCAAGATGGCAAGTTGTGATTTCCTGCACTATGGATGAGGTTATTGTTGGCAGGAGGAATGACAGCTTTCTGCTCTCCCTGCTTGGAAAACAGGGTAGTGCTTGGTGTGGTCTTCTGGTGCATTATAGTATTGTCTGTATTTTATGAGACCTGAGTAAAACCTCCACACTTTTCTCTATACACTCAGCCTTCCAACTCCATATAGGACCACTGTAGGCTGCTGTCTGTAGGAAGCATTAAAATCTGGTCTTCAGCCAAAAAAGCTGCTATCAACTGTCCTGCCATCTCTCCAGAGGACTTCTCATGTGACTATATTTCTTTCACATAGTGTATACTTTTGACAACATCTCTGTGTCAAAGGGACAACTTTTGAGAAGGGCTGCATAGGGGAAAGTGCTATTTTGCATTAGATATGCTCCCTTGTCAGGAAACACAACTCTTAACAAAGCAAACCGTTATGCTTCTTAGCTCCAAAAAGACGTCTGCAGTACAGTCTTCTGCAAAATATGCAACAAAGTCCTTGTAGTATAATCTCTTTGCCCATAGTTATGGTGGAGGAGACAAAAATAATCCAAAGGCAAAGGACCTTCACATACAATGCTATTCCATCCACAGGGCTTATTTTTTTAATTTAGCTATTTTAGTGTTTCCTCAAGAGCTAACTGTAGGAAATCTCTGCAGCCATAAGGTGTGATGACCCTGAAGCCCTGAGAACTGCTGACTGACTCTGGAAGAGCAACAGCACCTTTGGAGATGAAAGATGACATCCCTGCAGTCTATGAAAGCTGTGGAAGAACTTCTACCTTCCAATCCCAAATCCCTTGCTCCTTGGTCCACATTTGGCCAGGTGCACTACTACAGCTCCTAGAGCTACGTGGTAATACATGGTGCCTGCAGAAGCAGGCCTGGGCACGCCGTGTAACTGATTTGGTATAAGGTAACAGCTACTTTTACAGAGACCATATTAAATGTCAGAACACCTGCTTAATGAGGTAGTGAGATCCTTTCAGTGAGAAAGTTCTGGCTTGGCTGGGATTGAGAAGAAGACAAGACTGCCAGCTGTGTAGCTTAAAAGTAGCCTGTCATCCACAAATCAGTGTCATGACAGGAATCTGCACATTGCTTTGTTTCAGTATCGTAGCTCTTTGGACATGGTATGTGGTAGTAGTATTTCTCATGAACATCTCAGAGCCATGTTCTTGCATTTAATAAACCTGTTTTCAAAAAGTCTTGATTCTGAGCCTCATGATAAGACCAGCTTATGAAAATATTGGGGTGTTATTTGCTCTAGCTAGCTTTGATATGCAACCCTTACCCCATCTGGGCCCCAGCTGTCACACAGAAATTCCCTGGGCATTTTCTCCAAGATGCAGAGAGTGCTTGACCATTTTCTTCAAGAACAAGCTTTATTTTCCCACCTGCTGGTTCAGCTGGTGTCAGATGTTGCCTCTGTCACAGTTCTTCTGTGCTGGGTCTGGGGAACCTGAAAGGTGATTCCAGTTACATCAGAGTTAACTGCAAAAAATGAAGAATAAGGATGGCTAAGGAAAAGGGGATTATAATTCCTCTAATTGGTATTTTCAAAGCTTTTCATATCATCTTTGCTCTCAGTGGCTACTAAAAGTAAATGTAAAGGCCCCTTAAGCCTGTGTTTAACATGTTTGGATGTCAGCACATGTATGTACTTTTGCCATCCACAAAAGTTCTTGGTCATTGCAAGAAGATTGAGAGGAGGGAAAAATGGAGCTGAAAGATTTTTGAAGAAATAGAAAAAGGAAGAAGTCAGAGAAAGAGGCCAGGTCCAGCCTGATGCAAGAGCATCCAACAAACTGATGAAGGAATGGAAATGGAAAGGGGGAGAGGAAAGGAAGGGAGGACTAAGACCTGAGAGAGAACCAGAGAGCACAGGATGGGAACAAATGAATATTGAGCATCAAAAGACAGGTGGGATGAGAAGTGAGGAGGGATTTAGACTGGCAAAATGCTAAGAAAAAGGGGCTGGAAAATGAGAGAAATGAGGAGGTCTGGGCAAGGTACCTGTGTTTGGAATGGATAGCTTCTAATAAACCTTCAAATCTTATTCCTCAAGAAGTTTGATGTGCTTATAAACATAGACCCCTGCTATACTGAATGTAATATGCATATAATGTAACTATAAACAGGACACTAGACGGATTTAGAACTACGCATGGTATGCTATACAATACATTCATGACTACAGAGTTGGAAATACCTACTCCTGTCAAAGCTGGTGGCGCGTTGCTGCCTGACCAGGGCAGAGCAGCAGCTCAGAAGGAGCGGTCGGACGGGCAGGACAGGCTATCCAGTCAGCGGTGTCCCCAGGGCCGTGGCATGCCAGCCCTTCCTTGCTCCTCGGTCGTGCCCTCATGGGTCTGGTCTGACCCCGCAGGCTGAGGGTTCCCGGGAGCGCGGCTGTGCGCGCAGTGCGCGCTGCGCTACCAAGCGGGCACCAGTTGCCATCTAGTGGCTATTTTAGGACTATCTGTGAGCGAAAACAGTTTTCCTCCGACCAACCTACAATCCGGCAATTGTTTTTCTAGGAAAGATTTGCACTATTTGTCCACCGAAGCCTTCTGACTGACTTGCACAGAAACAAAGGGTCTGATCAGGGAGAATGGGCTTCCCTTTCTGCAACATCCATAGGGTCTGGCCTTGCTTTGCAACCAGGCAAGTTACTTGCCTGCCTTCTAGGTGTGGATTTTGCAGGAGGAGAAGGCTGGGAAATTCTCAAAAACCAGTTGAGTGAGACCTCAGCCGTGCTGGGAAAGGGTTGGCTCCCTTACTGGCAAAAAGGCGCTGCTTCCAAGGAGCTCAACAGTGCTGGGACCTTCGCCTCTCACTTGTAGCAATTCTGGCCCCTAACAGATGATTGGAATACTCAGAAAGTTTTTCTCATTATACTTTAGTATATTCATCCTTGCCAGATCCCAACCAGACCAAACCATGATATTCTAGCTGTTGGGCAAACACAGAGCAAATATTGATCCAATGGATGTGTTGCACTTTGGTGCACCATCTCTCCCCTGGTCAGTGAAAACTGGAGAGCTGGTGCAGATAGACTGTTGCAAGTCTGATGCCCTTGACTGAAAGCAAAATTGAACTTATTTCCCTTTTTTTTTTTAAAGCTGCCAATCACTTTTCCATTCTCTTCTTTGCAGAAGAAAAGAGGTAATATAACTTCAGAAATTTTGAAAAACGTGTGAAAAGAGAAATGAAGGGATGAGATCTGGGAAGGCTGCCCTGTATTCACTGGTGCCTTTGAACAATCCCACTACCTCAAGAAAACAAATGGACAAATACCAAGAGAAGAATTAGGTGAATTTACTTATAAGTGAAATAAAAAAAAACCAACCCAAACCACAAACATTTTATATTTTCTTAAAAGGGAGACTGCTATGAAGGAATGCAAGAATTTTCTTCTCTGTCTCATAGAGTGCCTCAGTACAACACGTCCCCACATCCAGTGCTATGGCAGCATTTGCTTGTCTTTGTGTTCACTTGTGATGGATTATTCCATTCTGGATTATTGCCATTGTGGTATATAATCATAGCAGCAAGTATCATTCAGTCGTGCTTTAAGTGCTTAGTACTTACACCCTGATCCTATTGCTGTTTTCAGAAGCAAAACGTCCCCATTCTGAAAGTACAGGAAAATTGTATGAGCATCTATTATGAAGTTATAAGGTAACTGGACTGCATTTTGTTCAAGCAAGAAAAATGAAGCTAGCAATACGTCTGTAACAGTAAAGCTTTGTGAATGTGTTATATGGCACAGCTGCCTTTCTCCCTTCTTGGCTACACTTGAAGAGGCTCCTTGGTCCATTGTCTCCAGGCTAAGGCAAATTAATACATATCTGCAAAGCTTGACTGCAGGGCAAAAATCTGAAGCCTTTGCATGAAAAAAGGTCAGAAAGTAAATAACAATAAAATCATAGATCTCTTAGCAGTGGAAACCCCCTAAACACAGAGCACTTTCCTTGTTTTATATGTTTATTTCAAAACAGAAGCAAATTCTGCTTTATGTTTCTTTCTAAATTGAGGCTTTAATGCTGTTTCTTCTTTTCTTTTTCCTTTTTTTTTTTTTTTCAGCAGTGAAAGAGAGAAAGAAAATATATGACACAGAAAGCTGATAACAAAAATGGTTTTGATTTCTGAAAGCAGAACAGTAACAAAACTAGATTAAGCAAATGTGAATCTTCAAGAGGGCAGCACCCTGCTGTGAAGAGATATGGTCAGATAGGAAATAAAAGGCATACATTGCAATAGAGAATTTCAGGTTAGAAAAAAGTGTTTTAAATCTAATTAGTAAGAAGTCTTAGGTGACATTGGGGACTGTCATCTCTGGAGATCTGTAGGGTCTGGTTAGACATGAAATACTTGGAATAAGCTGAAATAATCTGTCCACCAGATCAGGCAGTCTTTGCTTCCTCCCAAGGCAGTGGCTACCAGCAGACTGACTTTCAGAGGTGCCAGACATTCTTAGAAAAATTAACTCCAGGCTCCTCTTTGGCAGTCCCATCACACCTACTGCTGCAAGGAGTGGGGACAGGGAAGAGTACAACTTCCCAATGCCTGGCCCAGCAGCCCTTCATGCATGTCCCTAGTGGCTTCTTCCTTCCACTTTCATGTTTGGTCTCTGTCATCCAGCCCTCCTCTGATTCAGAAAAGGAGCTGGCATCTCACTGGGACCATGTCCAGGAGTTCAGGAGTCCTGTTTTACTTTGATTAAAGATTCCCCAAAAGGGTATTTCCTGTGCTTGAAGGCTGAACAGAGTTCTAAGTTCAAAATTGGTCGGACAAAGTTTTATCATCAGTTTAATTTATGATTATTTTTAAAGTGGCCTTACATTGCCTATTTACTTAGCCTGAAAAATCCTGGCTGAATAGAGTTAAATAAGCACTATATTATTGAGCAATTCTTAGCACTTGTTTATATAAAAAGAGCAGAATGAACCTATCATTGTCTGAAAGGAAAGTCACATTCCAGGTCTCTGCTTGCTTTGGGCACTGAAGCAGGAATAAGTATTTAATTTTAACATGTTTAAATTTATATACTGGAACTGTTGCTGGAGTATCATGAATGTGTTCACTGAGCGTTTTTCTCTTATGTATTTATTTTTATTAATTCATCCTAATATATGTTGACTTACATAAATCATTGCAGAGCATGTGTGACATTACAATAAAATCTAAAAAAGGAAGGGACTTAATTAGAGGCTTGAATTATCCAACTGATATGATGACTGATAGCTTTGATACTGCTCTGTTAATGTCAGTTACACCCTCAGCACATGCACAGAGGCAGAATCAACGCCTGCACTGATGGGCTGTGTGATCAGCAAATGGAGTGTCTTTAAAAATATGGCTTAGTTTTGGTGCATTCCTGTGGTTCAGTAGTTAGTAAAGGCCCAAATTACTTTGAAATATGTGGTACAGCATTTTATACTTAATCTATTCCCAGTGGCTGGTTATTCCAGGTAAGAGCTGCCCATTGTGTATGGTTTAGCTGAAGCCATCTATAGACATTGTCCATCCATGAGGATGCAAACCTGCAGCACACCTGTGTCTGGCAGTCATTGGTAACTCTCAGCAGCTACATTAGTAGCTGTGAATGCTCAGTAAGTACAAGGCTAAGCTAAGCTAACAGTAAGCTCAGAGGTGACATTACAACCACCAGTCCCAGGCAAGTACTTCTAATAATTTTTCAACACTGGCTTTTCACCTTTGCTTTCTAATCTGTGTCTGCTCTGCCCGTCATATCCTGCATAGCATAAGTTTTTTGCATTGTACTGATAAACATCTAGATCTCAGTGCTAGCAGGGATCAGTAAAGTGACCCAATCTCTCCACCTGCCTAGTCTAGGTCATTGTTTGCTTCTCTTGTCATTTGTTCATCATATTAACACAGAGGTTGCAAGTTTCACAATCTGTGGTTGTGAGATTTTGAAAAAGTATTACATCAAAAAACTTCTAACATCTCCCTCACTGCTCCTGCTTTGCCTTTCAAGTGTCAATGTACCTTGCTGCCAACCCCAAACAAATACACAAAATAAAAATAAAACCTTGTTGTTGGTGATGCGTTTTTTTTTTTGCCTTTTTTTTTTTTTTAAAAATAAAATTCACCCCTGGGCAGGAGCCAAAGAACCCTTGG
>NW_009954194.1:2066689-2104200 GCF_000747805.2 Chaetura pelagica | reverse complement strand
AAATAAAATTCACTCCTGTGCAGGAGCCACAGACACCTTGGACCCACCATGGAATTAAAAACCTAAGCACTTCTTTTTGGCAAACACTGAATGAGATGAAGGAACATGTATGCCCCTAAAATCCATTTCCTCAACATGCTATGGACTGGAACAGTCATCTGGAATGTGGGAGGTGAGACCTAGTTCCTAGCTCCTGCTTCAGCAGGTAGGACATGTCATGTGATGTGAAATGTCTTAATAAGAGAGAAACTAGTATCTACCTTCAGATACCCTTGTCTTGCTTTCCTTGTGGGTTGAAGAGCCCCCATGCTCTAACCATAGCATAAGAAACAAGCCTTCTTTCTTTGTGTCTTTGGAAGAAGGGTCAACAAAGGTCCATCCTTGGTGAAACCTAAGCAGAAGGTAGATATAATCTTCCAGCACTACACGCTTGTCCTTGAGGAGCTAATCCTAGATGTTTCCTACAGGCCAGTGCTGTCAGCTTCCAGGACAGCCTGTTAAGCTTCATGGATCTCATCTGAGGATCTAAGCCTCCTAATACAGGAAGTTTTGATGCCTAATTTGGATTCCTAACTTCTTCAGGGAGCCATCTGGCTAAATTCAGATGTTTCAACATTAGATCCAGTTTAATCTTTGAGCAGAACCCCAGCCTTTACATCAGGTTTAGAAATAGGGCTTCAGTTCCTAAAGAACCTTGAAGAATCTTGTTCTATGTCAGAATTCAAAGCATCTCACTAGGGGGTAATCCATGGCACCTCTCCAAGTCATCTGACTGTTAAACTGTCTGCACTGCTGAGAAGTGACACAGCACATTCTATCTAGTCTGACTTAGCTTGGCGTCAGCTTTCAAAAACTGCAATTATCTCTTCTTGGCACATGATAGACACCATGGATCCCTGACTACATGGATACACCATGCTGCTCCTGAGAAACTTCCTTGTTTTATTATTAGGAAAGGATAAAACCCACACATGAGCTCACTGCCTATTTACAGACCAAGTACTTGATACAGATACCATAAACGTGAGACCTAATGGTGCACCTGGATGGCCCACTTAAATGTATCCAAATCCACGGTACAATGGAAGGGTCATTCCACATCCCTTCTCTGCCACATGGCCATCACCTTTATGCCTATTTGCATAGCCCCATCAACAGCTGATTTGGTAAACTGATCACGTTAAAACCTAATCTACACTTTTGTTTTGCAGAGCGAATTTCAGGCTTTCTGGTCCAGCAGTCTGTGATTGTACAGCTCAACATTGGCACGGCAGAAGGCACTGGCCAAGGGGCAGAAAGGGGAAGGTGAAAGGTGCCTTGTAGTCCCAGCCTGATGATGAAACCCCACCCTGGCTAATTAATTGCATAGTCAGTGCCAAAAATCCTGCCCTACTAAGTTACAGCCATTTCAAACCATATTTTTCTTCCCTGGTTGTTTGGCAAGAGTGTTACGTTCCTAGCTTTATATACAGCTATCTAGGGACTCCCAGAGAGACATTCACTTTTATTATGTTTTTCTTTTGGACTTTACCCACAAAGCCAGCAAGGATAAGACCTAAAAAACTGAGATTTGAAAGAGGAAGCAGATTTAAATCAGGAATAGCCTTTCAAGGAATTTTGATGAAACATCAGAATCTGGAAACAAAGACTAAAATGTAGATAGAATTGCCTTGGTGTTTAAACTTTCATGTTTTAGTAGAAAAAAAACACCCTACTTGAAACAGACCCAGGATTTTTGAGAAACTGATGGAAGTAATGGAGTGTGACATACATAGCTGGGACAAGGAATCTACTGGAAGAAGCAAGCACAGTATCTTTAAGAACTTGCCAAAACCTGCAGAAGGCTGACACGGGCAATTTCCTCTGAACTGAAGCTACAAGCAAATGAACTAGATGGAAGGGCTGTTGAAGTCGTGAAGATAAGAGGCTGCTTAGCTGGTGTATGAAATGAACAGGCAGGCACTGTTGAGAATACCTGTGTTACCACGCTTGGAGTAGGTCTATGCTACATGAATATGCAGTCACCTTTGTTAAGACATTCATATTAAATCTTAAGACTGAAAACATTTCACATGGAATTACTTTAATTGGAAGAAAACTAAGATCTACCAGCTAAATTCACTCTTTACAATATAAACAGATACAGCTCCAATCAAATCAACTCCTGCTTTGGAAGGGTATGTAGAAGTCACTCATGTATCCCAGCTTCAGGGCAGTAATTCTCTTCAGACCAGTAACTCTCAGCATCACAGATGTCCCACCATCTCTTCCAAAAGAAATGAGTGACAAGAGTATGTGGTGGCAAATGGTCTTTTCCCAATGCTGTACTTGATACAGATATTTGACGTTGTTCACTTTTAGTGTCCTATATTGGATTTACATCATAGTGGACATCTGTCGATAGTCACTATGGCCAGCAACACTTGCTGCTCTTGGTCGCGAAGTTTTATGGGACAAATTTTTACTGAGTTTCTGGACAAATGAAGACAACTGAGGTGAGTGTGCAGCCCCTGAGGGATCAGACCCCGTGGTTGTTCTGTACAACTGATGCTCTCAGAACATAGGCTGAGCGAGAAGAGTGGACGTGTGTATTTGGGATCGATGTCACAGACTAAAAAATAAAAAAAAAACAAAAATCAAGTAGTAGATGTGTTACTAGAAAAGCTATTGGGATGGAAAACTGAAGCATTCAGAGATCTGCCAGGATCAGCAAAAACTTTGCCCCAGCTGCTCAGTGCACCTACTGACTTTGGATCAGGTTCTAGAGGGAAATTTCACCAGTTGCAAGAGCAACAAGCTTGCCAGACCCTATCAAAAACGAAAACTGCAAATTAACTTTTACTGATGACCTTTTGATTGGTTTAAAACAACACATCAACATAAAAAAGCCAACCAAGCAAAATCCATTTATTTGATCTAAACTCTATATAGTAGGTAACCCCACAGTATGTTACGTTGAAGACAGTGAAGAGATGCAAATAACTAAGTAGAATGCACTCAAAAAAATGAAAAGATGCTGACATGTAGCCAACAGTCAGCTGGTTAGAACAGGCAGCTGAGGTATGGCAAGAAGGATTCAAGTTCTTGTTCTGTAAAACTCAGCAGGGGGACTTGAACTCCATAACTCCATCTTCCACCACAATGTTTCTCATTGACTCAGTATTTTAATATTCAGAGAAATGAAGCAGTTCCAAGAAAAGGAACTGGAAGGAAAAACAGCCACTATAATATAAAAAAAGTAGCAAAGGGGTTTAGAAATTTATTTGGGCTGCAGGGTAGCCATGTTCTTGCACTAAAGGTAGCCAGAAACTGCCTCAAGCGAATCTCTTAATAAAACTTTGAGGACATTGTTTCATCACAGTGCAGAACAGTACTTTTCCCCTGAACTTTCTAAACTTTCACAGCACAGGGAAGTACAGCTGCATGCACACATGTCCAAAGTTCAAGCGGGACTACAAGCGTAACTTCTGAACAAGATGAATGTGCAGTGTGCTGCACTCCAGGGAAAACCTGTGCTCAGTGAGAGCTCTGGGAAACAGTGTTAACTTGGAAACTGTAAACATTCAATGCCAAAGTTATGCTTAAATACAGCAGACCACTACTGTACCTGTAAAATACAACAGTAATTTAGATGACAGGCACTTTAAATTACTAAGTGAAGAAAAGAAAAATTCTTAACACGGATTGGCAGAGACGTTGCCTGGCAGAAATGTCTTATTTTGTTGAAAAGGAAAAAGAAAATGCTATTTTAATACCATCCTGCAGGGGGTGATGTGTGTGAGTTGCAAGAGTTTGCACAATTGGCACCAGCCTCCTCCTCCCAACTTTTATTTCAAGTTGCTCTCTCACTGGAAGATACTCCCTTTAATGCCTTCATATTATGAATTGAATGATAAAAGATACATTCCATAGACAGGGATTTTCCTAAATGCTATCCACAGCTAAGGGGGGAAAGACAGCAGAAGACCTATGCAGTTTAACTCTGAGAGACCGTCACTGATCTTGAGAGCTGTATTTCTCTGCTGAGATCATTAAACAACAGACAGTCAAAGAGGAAGTGACACTTAGGAGTAGAAGCTTCGTTAATCCTTATAATCCATCACAAGTGATATGTCTGTGAAACAGGCAAATATAAACTGTACTGTGGCAGGAGAGGTAATACCAGCAGAGAGACAAGAGATGACACTGACGTATAGTATGGTGGGGGCTTCCTGAGGAACCTCCTGAGCAATCTCACTGCAGAAGTCAGGTATAAGGCGACAAAAACAGAACACATGCAGGGAAGGACTCCAAATATGATCAGAAGTCTAGAAAGTACCAATTGAAAAATCAAACAGTTCAGCTTGCTTAGTGTTACAGAATGAGGGCTGAGAAGAAATCTACAATTCAAACTGCAAGGGGAAAAAAAGGAAAAAAAGGATTCAACCCATCCCACAACTGCCTATGAAGAAAGAAGTGCATAAACATTTGTGTCAGTAATGCACGGGTATGTATCAGCAGTAGGTTAGCAAGGTACGCATTAGTATGGCAGCAGAATTAAGGAAGAAATTAAAAGGAGTTAACTTTCAGAGCAAAATAGTTTTTTTTTAACTCAAAAACTTGTTTAGGAAAAAAAAATTGTGTGCACACCTGCTTTTATGCTGTACCAAGCCTGATAAATTTTAGGTCCTTTCCCTACTGTTTATATACCTAAAATATGAGCACCTGTAAATATTTAAAGACACTAATCAAGTAGCTTATAGATATGGCTTCCACCAAATACAGTTGTAAAAACAGGTTTTGCAGCAATACAATTAAAGGAAAATAAAATGTAGAAACTCAGATTTTTGGCAAACATTTATAGTTTTTATATAAAAAATCTCAGTAAGAAACCAAGCAGAATATCTGACGGAAACATCTGCCTTACAACAAGTTCAAAAAAACTTCACAAAAGAAAAAGAGAAAAAAAAAAAAGGTAAAATTCCATCCCCCCAGAATTCTTTTTAATTATAAACCAGAATATCAACAAAACACTCAAAATAATCTCAGATTGTTTGGCAACTTATCACATCATAACAAGAGACACATTTGATCATAAGAAAAGTTTAACTTTATATACAACTTCACTTGAACATTTGCTCTTACCAGAGTTAATATACATTAAAAAAAGATTCTGGCAATAATACCAGGTTCTATTTTTAATACCTGTGTATAAAATGTAACATAAAATGCTGAAGCTCTATAGTTAGGAGAAGTGACGTTTGATTTCCATGGGTCCCTCTTTGTTGAAAAAGACAAATACCAAAAAAACCACGTGTTTGGTTGGAAAATAAAACTCTTTCATTTCTCGGTCGTGTTGGCTGTCTGGGAATACATCTAACCTAGTACTAATTGTTTCTTGAGGTTGGTAGTAAATTCACAGGTGAAAATATAATCTAGTAAGATTACATTTTAAAATTTTATACTTTGTCACCAATGTGAACAGAAAGGAGCAGAGTCCCTTTCACTATGCTAAACTACTTGAATGCATGCAAGAGAAATACTTGACCAACTGTCTGAGCACATTTTAGAGAACTTCAGGTTTTAGCCCTGGGGGAGCAGAGGGGAAGTTTCCTACCAACATCTGCATAGAATGTAAAATATATAATTAAAAAAACCTAAGGTATATACTAAAGTTTACAGACCAATGCTTTCCATATAATAAATAAAATGTCCATTGTCGATTAGATTCATACACAGAGTAAAATACAACCTATTTTTACAAGTTTATATACAAAGTGTATTAGTAGGCCCAGGGGTGCCTCATGGGTTGGAAGCATCTGCATTAGCATGTCACATTGGGAAACCCCAACTTTCCGAGTCAGTGATAAAATATATAATTACTTTGTTTTTCATTCAAATACAAAGTAAACTTATTTTTCTTTTGAAATAAATGTACATAATATTCTGTATAAACAATAGTTTATAAAGCTGTTTAAAATGTAACTTAAAAGTACTGCATTGATTAACTTAGAGCTCTGAAACAAGCACGTGCAAATCCCTTTGCTTTAAAAAAAATAGAAGCACAGATGTTTTTTTTCCTTTTGACTTTTCCATGAACAGTACTAGATGATCAAGATTATCGTTTTGCTTTCTTGACTGGTGTCTCCTCTGTCTTCTGCTGACCTTTTCTCCGTACCACTGTTGGGCTGTCTTCCCTTCTACGCGTGGCAGACTGCACCTTGAACCTGAAAGGTATTAAGAGTTCTTTTAACAGTGGTAGGACCCATAAAACAACAAGAGTGATCAGGCACAATCCTGTTCAGAAGATGATACTTAATGGGCCATCTCTGATGAATTATGAGTATACGTTATTTCAAGGCTTACTACTAAAACATCATATACCAGCACAGACCATAGGGAGACCTTGCACACTCCCATCACATCTTAGCAGGGTACTGCATATTCATTCCATATATTGGAGTGCTCCAGAACTTGGGGCCAGAGATCTTCTTTCTCCTCCCTCCTCCTCTATTTTTTTTTTTTTTCTGGAAAGATTTGCAGGTTGTAACATAATACAAAGAACTACATTTTCTTGTACCCTGTCTCACAAAAATAGAACAGAAACATGGGCTCAAGTCCCACAGGCACAAGAGGAAGAAGAGGGCAGACATTATGTACCCTTCTCTCTATTTAAGCATCCATATATAAGCTCACCGTATTTCAGCTGCAACCAACTGTAAGTGTGGCTTAAACTCTCAGCCATTCATACCTATGCAATGTAATTAACAAGAGAAGTGCATGATACCCTTGATTCTGAGGTTCAGATTGAAGACACTGCCACATTTCAGAGTGGATGACAACTAAATGTATTTGGAACACAGCACGTTTTATAGGTAAACTACAAGATTAATGGCAACTGTGCATCAGATTTATTATTTTGTTGCTATTTTACATTATGACCTCAACTTTAAAAAATAAAAAATGTAGCCGGGAAGAAGGGAAAATAGTTTCAAAACTTGATATAAGGACTCTCAGTTTCTCCTCTTTTATTAGCTGATCACAGAAAGATCTTTGAAGAATTAGAATCATGTCATCATATGTTGCTTTAAGCTGAACTACAGCTGCTTTTTCCTCTCTTCAGGAAAAAAATCACAGCTCAAGTTAAAATACTGAAGAACAGCATTTTCAGATTCTCCCAAGAGGCTTCTGAGGATGGAAAGAAAAGAATTCTAGTCTTCTAAATGTTAAAGAAAGGGAAAAAAAAAAAAGAAAAAAGTAAACAGAAGAAAATCCTTTAAAAGCTTTTATATATCACAAGAGAACAGAACAGAGCAACACTAGACTGCTGTTCATATTTGGAAGCAGTACATTATATATAAGGAAAGTATCAATGTAGTGGCTTCCAAAACAAATAATGGAAGTGGATTCAACTTTAATACTTACTGTGTTAATGGAGGAGATTTATTAATTTTTGTATCACTTGAAGGTCTTTTTTTTGCTGCTAGGCTCTGTCGTTGTCTAGGAGAAACTGAACTTGGACTGCTGCTTTTAGAAGTTGCACGTGTGGTTGGCTTGCTGGGCTGCTTTCTGTAATACAAATAATGATGAATGTATATATAACAAAATACCAAGTCACTTTATTCTTGCATTCCAAGTGGAGAAAATTAAGACTGCACAGTATTTGCAACAAGTAAATCAAAGTTGCCAAAAGAAACTCGGAAAAAACCCCAACATTTGCACACTTTTAGACACAAATGGCAGTACTGAGCTGTGCATTTTCACATGAAATATATAATCAGAAGGCTACCTTACTGACAATATTTAGTATTTTAATAAATAAAAATCCTAGTTCTAGGTCTGTAATAATTCTAGTACATAAGTGTCCATGTTTAAAAAATATTGCTTGTAGTACCAGCAAAAGAAAAAAAAGAAGCCATTTGCTCATCTACTGTCAAGAAAAAACTCTAAATAGCTTCAGTATCCACCAGTTCAGAAACATGGAAAAACTGCTTACTGGCGATCAAGTTCATAGTTTGGAGTACAGGTTACATAAGTCAGAAAAAGTCCAAAAATATAGAAAAAGACTGCTATTGGTGCCTCTATACACAGTTACCTTTGAGCTTCTAATCTTGTGGCTGATCTAGTTGTGGCTCCGGAATGTGTTTCATCATCTTCCTCACAATCTTCTTCCTCCTCTTCCTCCTGTTCTTTTAGTTCATCTTCAGAAGAGGTTAATTTCCGACGTTTTCTCTCTGGCTCCAGTGTTTCTGTCCATGTAAAATTTTATACATGTGCTATAATTTTCCAAAAGCCCTCCAAAAGGATATGGATACTTAGTTTAGAAAACATATTCTATTCATATATCCCGTTATAAGTAAGTAATTTTCTATTTCCTTTAGGCTTCAACATTTTTAGTTCACACTTGTTTGACTTAATCTTGCTAACACATTCACCAGAGTTCACTTACGCAGTTCATAGCCAGAATTCACAGAAAATTCATGAGGCTTTGTAGAAGCAGCTGGGATGTAGCAATTCTGACATGGGATTACACCAATTTACACATATTTATATAATATTTATGCTAGCTGTATCTCAATGATTTTTCCTTGAGAAAGAAAAATTGAGGCTTATCTTGTTGCTGTTAGTACACAGAAAGGCACAGTATTATCTCCTCATTTTGTTAGAAGTAGCACAGTTTCAGGTTTTTACCAGCTTCCTCTGACTGAGCCACAGAACGCCTGGGCTTTCTTCCCCTTTTACGCACAATCATTTCTGCTTTCTCAGTTTCATCTTCCTAAAAAAATAAAATGGAAGCAAGTAAGGCAAGAACAATTTAATTTAATTAGAAGACAGACATTTTTCATGACATAATCCTTATAAATTTACAACTTAAAATCATTACACTTACATGTGTTGTTTCTGTCTTACTAGATATGTCTGTACCTAAAAAGAAAGGAAATAACAAAACTTAATCATGAACTTCAAATCTTCTGTCAATCAGTTAAAAAAGTTATTTCAAACTGCCAACTTAGAACACCACAGAACGTCCGAAAACATTTAAATTCTGTAATTTAGCATATGAACCCTGGTAATCTTGTTGCAGTGCTTAACTATGACCATGGTGAAGCAACAAGATGGCTGTAGCTCAAAGAGACAATATTAAAAACCTGAGTAATGCCTAGTCTGCAAATCAAGTGACTTCTCTGAAGTATTTCTTAATTCCAAATCAGTACTTCTTACAGACTGGCCTGTGCATGTTAAAATACAACCTATGTCTCAACCTGGCCTGGCTTTGTGGTAGCTGCTTACCACTTCTACCCTGACTAACTCTGTGATGAGATTATTTTACAAAGCTTTTGTTTTGTCAAATGGACTTATTTGCAACACTGCAAAGATAAAGAACCTTGGCAGAAGAGACTCAACATAAAGCAAGTTTTTATACCTTTTATCCCTGCCATAAAACTGCTGCCTATTTTTGTCTTCTGAAAAGACAACACAAATTAAATCTGTCACCATTTAGAAAGAAGGCAATGCAAGAAGTCAAGGTAATGGACCAAAAATGGATCTCAAAGAGCAGAAAAATATTCTAAAATTCCTACACTAATTTTTGTAGTTCCTTTGTTAAGGTTACAGGGAAAAACTTTTACACAAAAACAAATACAAAGATGTTTCAGTATTCAATAAAGACAAGCAATAAAACACAGGCCTCTTCATTGTATTCAGTATTTTACACAAAATAAGTCTCACATATAACAAACAATTATTAGTTCTGTTGTGTTCAAAAGACATACTTCAAACTTATGGCATGTTGTGGCAAGTTTGCAGCAAAATATGTTTTTTGATTGAAGAACACACCACATAAGTACAAGACATGCCTTTCTTAACAGACACAACCCTCTCTTTAGGATGTACAAATGTAGTACTTTTGCCTCAAGATAAATATGTCTTACTAACTTTACAGCACCTGCTGCTGATTACTGCAAACTAATTTTAGTTTCAAGTTCATTGAGTTACAAGAGGATGCTGCCTTCAGAAACCAGTTGCCTCTTAGCTGCATGAGTTGTACTGAGAAGAAACTCTCTGCTTCCCACTCTACATGTGAGTCTGTCCCTATCAGAACTGCAAAGAGGGATTCCACTGTTTTTCTCTGCCAGGGGTCTTCAATCCCTTTTTTCACATGAATGATAGCATGTGATGAAAGCTTAACAGGATACTTCATCCACTCTTCTTTACATCACTGTGACATCAACAACCTTTTTCCTGGAAAATCAATTGTTACTTAACACACTAAATTAAGCTTTAAGTACACAGTCGGGTGTCTGTCCTTTTGAATAAAAAGCAAACCAAGATGCACTTTTATACCTTTCACACATTCTTGTCTGTTCTCTTTGCAGTTGATAGAAACCAAGTACTTCACAAACAGCTAACCCTCTAAAGACAAGTCTGAAGCATTTGAATTTAAACTGACATTTTAACAAAGGCAGAGAAAATAGGAAATAGTCCATATGTGCAGTGCAGCCAGATTAATATTTCTGTAGAAGCAAACTTTTGGAAACTCCAGAAGATTTGTTGTGTATACTTGCTTTCTCAGATTTGTTGCACGAGTACATTTGTTTACACACAATTTTTTAACTTATCTTTCAAGTTCATCTGCATCCTAAATGGATTTTCAAGCTTATTTTATGAATGGCTATAATTAAAAATAAACATTTAAACAAGCAGTGCAGTTCAGACTCCATACACACGTAAAATTAAATACGCTATCTAAAATTCACTAAAGTTTGAGCTCTTAAAAATCACAGATGTTTGAACAGGAAAGAGGGAAAAAAATAATCTAACTTTACTTTAGTTTGAAGCACTAAAAGTACTTTTGTGAGTAAAGTTAAGAGATCATCTGCTGTAAGATCTTTAGGATATGCGAGAGGGAGAAGAAACACCACTTCAAGCTATCACTAAGCTCTTTAGACACACATCCAGATAATCCAATTAACTGAACAAAGGTTCCAATTTGAACAAAATTTCTAATTACAGTGAATGTAATTAAATGTGATGTGTGTTTGATAGTAGCTGTATGAAAGAAACATAGAATTGGTTTGGGTTGGAAGGGACTTCTAGTTTTAATCCATTATTCCTTGTCCTCTCACTGCAAGCCCTGGTAAGAAGTCCCTCCCCACCTTTCCTGTAGCCCTTTCAGGTACTGGAAGGCCACTATAAGGTCTCCCCAGAACCTTCTCTTCTCCAGGCTGAACAGCCCAAACTCTCTCTGCCTGTCCTCATGGGAGAGGTGCTCCAGCTTTTTAGAACATTTGGCTATGTCAAATATTCAGTTTGAAATCTTGGTTTTCTTTTTTTTCCTGAATGTCTCTCAATCACAAAGAAAAACATAAAAAATACGGCATTTTCTAAAAGAAATCAAGACACACAAACAACCTAATACTCACATTTTAAAAGTATTTTTGAAGGTTAAGTATTTATTTTTAGACAATGATTTTTTGAGTCTGTCTCATGATTTTAAAATTTTCTTCATACGTTTTCTTGCCATTTAAAGGTTGTTGAACTTGTATAGAAGAGATTCTTCTACAACTGCATTTTATTATCTGTGGTTTTGATATAAACTGTACAAAGAACTTCCCAGGCTGAACCATAAGCAGAAATTGAAAACAGTCACTCAGAACCAGTTTGGTGCAGTATCCACCTGACTCTGAAGCTCTGCTGTGTGCCTATCCACACAAATTATTTGGTATATTCTGCAATGCACTTAACAGTGTTGCTACACCTTTGAAATAAATTCTTACCAAGCTGCTCTTTTTTTAAAAAATTAAAACTCAGTAGAGATCAGGGACCAGTATTCACTGCTCTCTGTTCACTCAGATGTTTTCACACACTGATAACACTGACTGCCAGGGATGATGTTTAGGAAGGACCCATGTGATTTTCTTGAAGACCCTCTTCTATTTCTTCCATCATTTATTGCTAAAGCAAGTATCACTTGCTCACCTGTTTGAGGAGTTTTTCCTCTACTTGCAAAGGTAGGAAACTGCAACTGAAATTTAAAAAAAGTGTTTTATTTTAAAGAAAGTCAGAAAAATCCAGAATATTATTATTATATATAATATATATATTGTATATTTATATAATATATTATATATTATATTGTATTAATATTATATATTATATTATTATTATTATTATAATATAAAAATGGAAACTTGCTCCCATTCACAATAGAATATATCTGCAAATCTAGAAAGCATGAACATTCCAATGAGCATACAGAAAGTTTGTACTGAGTTTCTTAACAGTAGCATGCATCTTTCCATTTATTATAAAGATCTGAAATGAGTCAAATCAGCCCATAAACAAAATAAATCATAACAGCTTCAGTAACTGATTGACACTGAAGTCATTGCAATAAAAGACACAAAGTTAAAAGCAGTTTCAGGAAAATACACTTCTGAAAACTTAATTATCAACAATACAAAGTTTAGTGCAGTCCCTTTATGCAATCACACAGATTTGCATAATCAGAATTACTCAGAATGCAGGGAGAGCTACGTGTAACTACATAATCTGCCTATGGTGACTGTTCAAAAAATCCAGTTGCTTTAGTCATGGAACACTAGGATGTCTACGCTTCCTTCGAAGGAACAACATGTTCTCAAGGCAGCCTAGGGGAAACTTATGCAAAGACAGTATCTCACCTTACAGAACCATTATCTCAGATGAAGTGCAGATATCACTCCTCCTGGAGCCAGCCTGTAGCTGACTGACACACCAATCAGTCATCACTGAGAGGTACAAAAACTTTAGAATAGTCAAACTAGAACAAGATGATCCTGTTCCAGTACTGAGGGTGTCAAGGTATTTCAATATCTAAGGGTCACTTTTAAATTATTTCTAATCCTTACCTGAAAAAAACACCAAACTATCACAAAACTAGACAAAAAAAACCTGTCACCCCACTAGTTCAAATTAGATTTCATTAAACGAATAAGGGGGGGAAATTGATTAGGAAAGATTACTCCACCAGACCAGTAGAAGGGACAGAACTGAAAGGGCTGCCTGAAATGCTGCAGGGACAGAAAAAGCAGGGACAAGAACTCCTGATCTCTGTAGGCTAGGTAAATTCCCAAGACTTTTAACACTCATTTGCCAACTGGTGGATCACCAGGCAAGCAGGAAGAAAACATAAGCTTTAATACCACTTTATTTTTAAAGTCACCTCTTTTCTATGCAGTGATGCTGATACTGACAATACAGGAAATCCCAAGAGGGAAGCCTCCCACCAGAATATATCCAACTAATCATACTACACAAATATTCTTGAATCCAGTACTACCCTCTGTTGTACTCCAATTGGCTTGCAGAAATACTCCCAACAGAACACTTCTCTTAGTAGTGACTGTACTTCACAGAGGTTAAGAAATTGAGATACTGCTGAGCTTTAAAGGACAGAGGTATGTTTCATGAAGTTACTAGCCAGCATGTATCTACCTTTTGAATTAACTGTACACATTTTAGTATCGATAACACAACTGAATTATGTAACACTTCATTCTAGAGCTATTAAGAGTTACTGTGAGCTATTATTATAGGTTCAGTAGAGAAAAAAAACCCTCAAGTTTTTGAAACAAAGTCACCCTTGATGTTCAGGCCAAAATTATTCTCAGCAAAAATTAAAAGATGCATGTGTACATGATCAGGATTTCACCCTGTATACAAGTATATTGCTAGTCAGTGTAACATTCTGATTTGTATTAAGTATGTTGTAATAAGTTTGATCCTGTTAAGCTATTTGCTGTGTTCAGACTTAACAGTATATTTTCCTGGAAAAGTTCAGTTACATTAAGAGATACTATTAATAGTTTTGGTTTGCTTAGACTGAACTCATTTATCAAGTTTTCTGTGAGATGCTTCTGAAGTATCATTACTGAACAAATATATGATTCTTGAATTACTGTGTTTAAATGCACCCAAACAAAAGAAAGGCACTTACATTCCCAGTGCTGATATCAGCTTTTGACTCCCCACCTGAGGGAAGAAATATGAATTCAGAACTTGAATATCACTGTTTTTCCTGTTTTCTCACAGAGGTATTATGAACTACTTACCACCAGGCTGTACAGCTTCAAGAGGGTATTTACGAGGCCTTCCCCTTTTCCGTTTCACCATTATGGGCTGATTTTCCTATTAAAGGACAAAAATATTTTGATTACTGTAACTGACATTTAGTATTTGAGCAATGTAATGCAGATTGCTGCTAACTTCATAATGTGACAGTGGCAGAAGTAGTGTTCTTCAGTCTAAAAAATACAGATGAGGCAGGTTTCATAGGAAGAGACACTGCCTGTTAGGAAATCCATTGACATTGGCTGCAAAGAAACAAGACAACTCCCAGTTACACAAAATTCTCCATGTCTGGCCTCCGGCACAAAGCATGCCTGAGAACACAGTGCCTTCTGCCCCCTCCCCTGCAACAACTCTTATCACTTGGTCTCACAAATGCTGCTGACCTACCCTATATACCCCACCACATCTTTTCAGCCTTAGGAGAACTCCAAACTTCCCATCTTGTGAGACCCTCTTCCCAATGTCATATAGCACAGGCTACATGTTTTAACAGGTGAGCAAGTGCTATTAAACAGTCAATATCCTAGTTATCCCAATATACAGATTGGTGACATTCTCTATATAAACAGGGCCTTGAGTAAGTAAGGCACCTTAACGTGAAATTTAAGCTTTGAAAGACAACTTTAAGTGAAGAATATGGTCAGATGTTCAAATTGCAAAGATCCCCAATCTCAGGTCACAAAATCTCCAATAATGAACTTTCTCCAAATTCCAAGGAAAGAAGGTAAAGTGCCTCATTCAGCATTTACTGAATTCTATCTTGGTGACTCAAGTGCTGAATAAACAAACCTAACAATTTATTCTTTTAATTTTCTTCCACTTCCAAATTAGAGGCAAAAAAGGCAAATTTCAAAACCAAATGTCTTTATGAGAACTATGTCCATTTCTAGGGGCCAGCAATAATTGTTATCTCTGTGGTTCAGACATTTATTTACAACCACCACTGTACAACATCATAAGCATATCCCTAAGAGAGAACTTAAAAATTGCTGAGTGATAGAATTTTTGTAAAGCCAAGTCATATTTGCTAGTGACTAAAACGTCCACATGTCAATTACAAGGTTTCCAGAAAACAGGATTTCTACACAACATAATTTGTAAGTAGTATTAAAAGTAGGAAGGGAGTTACTTCTGTCTCAGTAATCAACCAGTGCTGTCTTATGGTCTGTGAGTTTATTCTTTGTGACACAGAACCCTATGAGTCTTTGGTACTTTACCATACCAAACATTAATTTTCACAGCTATATCTATGTTGGTGAAGTAAAAGTTTTAATACTGCAGTCAAAAAAATACTTATTTCCAGTATGAATCAGCAGTTAGTTAACATGAGTAAGACCACTCACCTCTGGAGAATTTTCATTTGATTCAAGACCATGCTTTTCCTTTTCAGACATCTCCTGCTCAATGGTAAATTCATCTTCACACATAGAAAACAGTAAAAATGGATAAATTGTACATCTTTGTATTATTAGACAAAGAAGAAGGTATAAACCACAATCTTTGCACTAAAAGCATTATTCCTTTCTGTAGCCCAAAATTCCCAAAAAAGACCCATCAGGTATTAACACTATTTGCCTTTTAGCAACAATATACTGGTCTGCCAGAATGCTTTTCTGAATACTAGATGAGTTAGACACGTCTTCTAATTTAAGATAAAAACAGAAGTGTAAAAACTGACTGTAAAATGTTAAGATAAATATAAGCTACTAATCAATTTTCTTTCACATTCCATGAAACAGGAAGCTGAAGGATACAAGCTCTTTGCAGAATAGTTTCAGACTTGTCAACATGCTCACTGGAGAGACAAAGCTATTACAAGTTCAAACTAACATTAAGGAAGATACGCACACTGTTCAAACCAAGACAGACTGAACATTACATCAAAGTCAGTATTAACACTGTGAACACGCCATCTTTTATTATTTAGTGTAATTAATAAGTGAACTATGACAGTGCAAATTGCACACTCTTCTGGTTGGTTTCTCCAGAGAAACAAAACAGGATGGTGAATATGTCCCGTTTGTTTTTTTTTTGTTTTGTTGTTTTTTTTCCCCATGGAAGGACACCTCTTATTTCTGGGCATAGTTAGAAGTTCCTCTTGTTGCATAGATCATGCTATTCCCTTATTAATCTGTTTACTTGCAATTAACTACCCCAGCCAACGTACACACTGAAGCAAAAACAGAGTGGATAGGCCATAGCACCATTAGCAATCAGTACGGGTTCAGAAGATTGCCCAGAATCGGCAGTTTCATTACCTTTTTCTTCCATAGCACTTTTAGGAGGTGTATGCATTATATCAATTTCTTTGGACACTTCTGCTGCATCATCTGAAATAGCCTCCTACATTATTTTGAAACAACAAAGAAAGGAGTGTCTTACTATGAATTAAAGATAATTGACAGTTACTCATACTAAAAAAAAACAAAACAACCCACATCCCAGTACATGAATAGTTATTTTATCCATCAATGTATCATGTCTATTAAAAAACTTTGATGCTGAGAAGCTTCATTAAAATCAATGGTGGAGACAGCCCTAAACATTCAGCATGCTTTTAAAAGCAACACTTATTTTGTCCTCAATTCCCGTTTTGACTTAAAGGGAGTCAGTCCAAACCCAGAACTTGGGTGAAGCCCAAGTTCTGCACAGCAACACTCCATGAGATCCAAGGCTCCTAACTATTGTGCCCACTGGGTTACCACACCTCAAAGGGATTCAGGTGCTGTGCAGGGCAACACAGACCCCTACGTTTTTTGATAAATTGTTTCCCCCTTGACAAGTTGAGTCTCATTCTATAATCAGTTATTTTGTATCCAAGACAATGTAAAAGTAGTTCACAGTGAGTAATGAAAATACCTCCCAAAAAACCTGCTATAGAAATAAAAACTTAGGCTTCCATCTTATTTATATTATAATTGCAGAAAATTTTAAAAAATGTTGTTGAAAATACCTCCAAGTTACCAGGTTTTGTTTTGGAACACTGACTTTGTTCATCATCTCTTCTCAGATCCTGAGCAACAAGCTGGTTGCCTGCAAAACCAAACAGTTCAAGTGTTAAAAAAGTGCCTTCTGAATGTGTCAGACTTTGATGCCATTTTTATCAGTTCACCATTAGTGTGACTCAAAGACTCTGAAAAGCAGCAGTTACAAAAAATACGAACAGAAAGTTGTTAACCCCCCTTCAAAAAGACAAAATGATTACAAAAGGAGAATTCCCTGTTTCTTGCATGTTAAAGGTGGGGTTTAGTTTTTCAGTTTGTTTTTAAAGAGGAGTTCAAAATTGAAATTTGACAGGTACCACATCAAGAAATAAACCATCAGCTTTAACCTAAAACTCACACAGAGAAAGCAGTTAATGCTATGTGGGACACTACAATAAATACAACAGAGCTTCTAATTGCTCACTTAATAAAATCAAATTTCCTAAGCGCAGAATAAAAACTTATTAAAAATTACATTATTAATTAACATATTATTTTTAATCGTTCTGATGCTTAAAAGAAAAAAGCAGTTGAGGGCAGCACTTGAACAGCTATTACAGTTTGATAATTATGTCAACAAAATGTCTACTTTTTTTAAAGTTAACTTTATCTAACTTTAACTTCGAAATGTTGATTCCACTCAATGGACTGACTGACTTCTGACTTTTTGCTTTTAGATAGATTAGAGGTTACTTCCAAGTCTAACAGAAGGAAGCATCCAGCCTCACAAAGTCTATTGAATAGCTAGATTTTCCTTCTGATGATCAGCTTTACTAAGCGTAGGAAAAAAAAATAAATTAAAAAAGGATAAAACTAGTAATTATTTAAAGACAAAATCAAGTTTACTCACTTACAAGCAAAAAAGCTACTATAATATTCTTCTGTGCAGTATTAAATATATACCATACTTGAATCAAACATATTAAGTGTAGTGTTACAAGTTGTCTTGGAACAACAATTGCTTTGGAGTTTGGAATTCCTTGTATTACATTCTTTCCTCCAAAACACCATTTTATGGCCTCATGGCAGTACAAGTTTGTTTTGCAACAGAAAAGCTTTACCCAAATTGGTATAGTTCTTACATTTTTCTTTATCTTTTGCTCCTGAAGATTTATATTGTATTCCTCCAGATGTATGTTCTTCAGTTGCCTCAGTATCCAAGTTTTCCACCTATGCATAAAACACAAAGATAAATTCTTACCTTCTTTTCTCCATAAACACAGAGGAGAGGAAGCTTTTCCTACTTGCCACTTTCAAGTACAACATATATTAATACGGAAAGCAGAAGTATCACAAAAGCAATTTACTCCTAGAGCTCAAGTAACGTTAGTAGTATCAGAATTTCTGACAATCAGTATTTTCAGAATTTCTAATTGATTTTTTAATGAAAAACATCTAAATTTTAATTAAGTACCCTACTATGTGCTTTAAAAGCAGTTTATCACAGCAATTCACACAAAATATTTCTGGATTTAAAAGAAGGACAGTCTCTTACATGCAGAAACAGAAGTATTATCTCAGTAGCACCAGTAATGTGGCCAACTCATCATAATAAACTAATTTACTACTGAAGTTTAAGAAACTACAACCACATTTTGTAGCTTGTCATTGTGTTAAATCTCTCTCCTCCGTAAGAAACACTTCACATTTGCAGCTTTTCCACTCATCCCTCTTACATTCACAAGTTCCAATTTCTTATGAAATCACAGTACACTACATTAAAAAAACAGATTTCTAGCCCTGATCAAAAACCCCAGGAATAACCCCTGGTTTTGTCCTTCATTCTTAAGGACAACCAAGCTTCTCTTTTCTGCCAGTTAATAACAGTCTTCAAATAGTCATAGACTGTGAAAAAAACAATGCAAGAAGATTTACTTACTGGCAAATTTGAAAGAGTAATTAGACATCAACCTACACAGCTGCACAGTCTCAATATACATTGACTTCGCATAGACAAAAAAAAATATTTTTCTTTAGAGAATATTTAATGTAAATACAAGTAAATGCACTAAGTAAAGAAACACGGACTTAGAGAGTATATTAAAACTCAAGAACTTACATGAAAAGTTTCTTTTCCTGCAGCAATATTCCTCTGCAGCAAATCTATTAAAAATAATTATAAAAACAATCAGAAAAGCTAAACAAGAGTGAAGTATCATAGTATCTTCTACTTCACCTCTCTGAAAGGATTCCAGAGTACCTGTAACTATACAGAACTTACTTTCAATGCTGGAAATAAGAGGCATCCAACCTTCTCTTCAACAATATTTACATTCCAAAAAAAAAAAAAAAAAAAAAAAAAAAAAAGAATATGGATTTCTAAAGCATAGGATAACTGAGAATCATAGCTAAAATACAAGCAATCATGGGGTTGTCATTTTTAAAATATTGGTAATTCTGAGATTTCAAATATAGTTCTAGGACTTAAATAAATCAGAATTTTATCCACCACAACTGTGGATGCTGGATCATAGGATGAAGTAAAATGCAATGAAAACTATTACCCAGGGAAGTTGTAGATGCCCCATCCCTGGAAATGTTCAAGGCCAGGATGGACCAGATTTTGAGCAACCTGGTCTAGTGGGAAATGTCCCTACCTGTACAGGGGGGTTGGAACTAGATTATCTTTAAGGTCTCTTATGACCCAAACCATTTTACGATTCCATGCTGTAACATTTTGCTTCCATAGAACTAAACTTTGCATAACTCTACTAGCGAGACCTGTAGCTGATATAAGACAGGCAGATAAATTGTCCAATTGCTGGACTCTACTTTATCAGAGTCAGAGTTAGATTACAGTAGAGTCTTAGCCTTCCATAACACAAAAACATGGAAATAATTATGAATTATGGAAGCTGATCTCGTCTGCACTGTTGAAAAAATTCCTTAACTTTCAAAGCCATTTCGTGGAAGATTCATAAAGAAGCTGCTCCATTGAGCATGCTATAATCCTCAGTGCCATAAGGCACTGAATTATTGTTTTAATTAAAAAAGCTGCTGAAACATTCAAAGCAGTTTTCATTTTCGCTACAAACAGGAACATAAACCTACATACGATCCAATAAAACCACTCTATTCTACATAGAATTTAAAGTAATTTGTACCTAATTTCTTAAACCTTCATGTTTTAGCAACAGCTCTTCCACAGCTAAGCTGCTTAGCTGCACAACATCTTTCAAGTTTTAAAGCAGTGTCAAATGAAGAGCCAGATCCTACCCACTCAAGGAGCAATGATTTGTTTACATTCCAAGGAATCTTGGACTACTAAACTACTGTGTCTGCTATTCATACTCATGACAGGACACACATTTGTCTTTTAAACAACTTCCTTTTACGTACGTTAAGATATATATATATGTATATATATATACATAAAGAGATTATTGTGTGGTGGGGGAGAAAAAGAAAAAAACCCCTACCAAGAGCTACAAAGCATTACTCTTCAGTGTGTGTCGTATCCAACATGATTTACACAACAAATGGACTTTTGTTAAACATTTTACATGGAACAAGATTATCACAGCTAGTTCAATCTGCACATTTTAAAATTTAAGTACTGTCTGTCTGGGTGACTGAGTGATGTGAAGTGGCACAGTTTTTCAGGCACTTCAAAGAAACCTCACAGTAAAGAAAAACTGGTTCAAGTTTTGGATCTGCTGTCCTGAAGACCACATTCTTCTAACCCTTTCTCAGGGTTTACATCTTCTTTCTCATGAGCAGAGCATGTCTCTTATCACTTAGATGAATACACACTGCCATTAAACCAGGTATGTGAATCCAACCTACCCCAAGAAAAAAAAAAAAAAAAAGAAGGAATTCAAAGTTTTACACCAATGGTCCTTTCTCACATTACTTGTAATTTTGTTTTCTGTTTGGTAAATGGTGATTTTGGTATGCATCTAAAAATTGCAAGTGAGCTTTCAAGTATGTCCTGTCATAGCATTTAGGGTTTCAGCTGCAATTGCCTAGTAGAGGAAACACATCTTTAACCTCTTTGGGCTGTATATACAACAGCATGGCTGGTACCTCTTGTCATTCACTTTAGTTTTGCTTGTTAGTCCATTAACTAAGGATTAATGCTCATCTGGCTGTGTTGTAAACATTTCAGTAATGCATCTGGAGCACAAAAATCCATTAACATGGGAACAAAGCAGGGGTTTGTTTCTGCTTTAATAGGAAAGCCAAACAACTGCAACACATTTTAAAATAACTTGGTTTTAGGAAACAGGGATTTATTTTTTTTTCTTCTTCCACTTAAAATTAATTCAATACGTGGAAAAGGAATTACTGAGCACAGATACAAGTTGACTGCAATTTCTAGCAAGGTGATTATCTACTTATAAGCACTCTTCAAATTTCAGTGGTTGGCCAGAAATATTTTAATCTTCTGGAGAGTAAAATACAGCAAACAAATAAATAAATAAATCAACTTTCTGTAAAGTTTCTGTGACTTAAAGTCAATTTACTGTTGTTATGTCCTCAAAGGGCCTGCCACAACACTCAAAACAAGGATATTCTTGTTTTAGTTTAGAAGGAAGCATGCCATTCTTTGAGGAAGTTTCTCTATCCTTCCCAAACAAATATTTTTCTGTATTTATTGATTTTAAACAGAATGGCAGCAGTCTACATCTCTAAATACTAAATGCTTTCAACCTTTTCTTCACCGTAACACACTGGAAGAAAAGGCAGATGCCTCCCTGTTTCCCACAAACTAAAAATGCAGAGCCACACGAGGTCCTAGAAACCTTTCAGGAAGATTTCTGCAGGCTTTGCTTCAATCCCTGTAACACACATCAAACATACAACCCTCCCATTACAAGTACGAATCCAAACAGTATAAAAAAGTAAACTTATCAGTATAAAAGTCACCTTTTTGAGACTCTTTAGCATGAAGATCCACATTTCCCTCTTCAGTTCTTGGACTTCCAGGCTGTTGTGGCTGAACACAAAATCAGAGGGGAAAAAAAACAAACACAGACATCCAGAACTAGTATGTCTCAATCATCTCCCTCATGTCATGTTAAACATTGCCTTATCATGATCCATAAAAGCCTTCTTACTAAGACAGCAGTTAATAAGGAACACTGGTATAGCTTAGTCACATTCCCGTTGAACAGTGCAACATCATGACCTTAGAATCAACTGCTACCAGAGTTCAGTTTAAAAAAGAGATCTCAAGGGAAATCTCAGAAAGTCAAGATGCAATGCCTACTCTGAGTTCCAAATATGAACAATATTCTAGAAATGTTCACATACACAGAAAAATATATATCTGCAATGTATAACAAGGTACAGTGAACTCTTTTCAACTTAAATTGTGTTGTTTTTTTTTAATTCAAGGTGTGTATCAGTTGTATATTATCGACGCAGCGATAAGTACACTTTGCTCCACGTAGCACTAAGTCAGATCTAAGCATTGTAAACTCACAGTGCCATGTGAGCATAGCTACACTGACTCTTACGTTGTCTGCAGGTGGAACTCAAAACAGAAAATCCCACTAGACTGAACATGACTTGGATTTTCCTGAAGTGCATCCCAGCTGTCAGAACCATGGTTCAGAAACACTCAGCTGGTCTGCCTGGAAGCTGAAGCCAGTAATCTCGCGCAGATCCACCCTTTCAGAGATGCTTGGGAATCTCTGAACTATGTTCTCCCTAAAAAAGCTTATTATCAGAGCTATGTATGAATACATGGATCTAGTCCAGCATTAATTAATCCTTGTGGAACCCTGGCTAGTATTGACCACAGCACAGACACAGAAACAGGCTCAACTTTAGTCCTACACAAGCTGTAAGTGATGATGAGCCCAGATTCTTCTGATTATCCAGTATACCCTAATCTTCTGTCACAGCAGTAACGGGCTGTAGTTATCATAGTGCAGAATTGGCACAAGTATTCCTTAAACGCAAAGAGAACAGGCGAGTCTGAAGACTGGCAACTAAGGCTACTAGCACTAAGTACTAATGTATGACTATTTTACAAGTACCATCACAAGCAACATACACACAATATGACCAGTTCTAAAAAAACAAACTCAGCTGTCATGATCACAGGAGGAGCATGGCTGGGGGTGGTGGGCAGGGATTGGTTCTACCAGAGAATAACATGGAGAGCCCACAATTTAAATGTAAATTTAAATGTGTTTAGAAAAAGCACAGCTGAATAATCTTAAAAATGACCCTTTGAAAGTTTTGAAGTTGAAATGCCATTTGTGTTGCACAAAAATTAAAAGATAGAGTAAGAAACTCTAGCAAGATGTGTAATTATACAAGAAATAGTATAATAACAAAATTAAAAATAGTATAAATACCTCTTCAGTTCTCAAGGTAGTTTCAAATTCTAGTTCTTCTGCCAACTTTGGTAAAGATGCATTATTGCCTAATGAAATACAAAGATGTTAAAATTACTGGATTACAAGATGCTGTATTTATCTCATGCTACTATAGGACGCTATTATTCAGTACCACCTCATGAGCACAGCACATTAATTTAATGCATTCTTGTAGACAACTGAAATAATACCCAGTCAGTCTGCAGCAAATCAGCTTAAAGCAATAATCACAAGTACTTCCATGTTTTCCTTAATTACAAAAGGATTGGAAAATAGGGGCTATCAGTATTTACCACAGCTTATTTATGAATTCCAACTTCGGCTTTTTCCTTGCTTTTCCTTTAACAATACCAACAGATTTTCAGACCAAATTAGATAGCACATTACCACTGCATTACTTAATGTAAAGAGTTAATACTAAGGATAATATTTTTCTCTAAGTGACAATAAGATCTAAATACATAAGATCTAAAACTGTAACCTCTGAAATTATCTTGTTATCCAATTTCTGTAGAGCTCAGTAGCTCCTGTTAGTGTCAATGTCATTTCAGAAAATCTTAAACCTCTCCCCCCCAGTTTCTTTTGCCATAGGAACAGGTGTCAGTTTATAACATCGAGAAACAGGCCATGCAGACAGCATCCTCATATGACTTCTACAGACTTTCTGGACACCTACTTCAACATCCTGTTTATACAGCTTTTCCTAAACAAAAATAAATAGCTATAGCATGATAATTCATCGATGAGGCATGTGAAGTGATTAAATTGTGGTTGCAGTCCACAGAGTAAAACTGCTGTTAGCCCTTGAACTTGCAGAGGCTACATCTATGGATGGCAAGGACTGAGCAAAGTACCAAGACAGAAATATCTCAGTGTAGCAGTTTACATTTTCACAGCTCATGCTTGTTTCTGTTGTATACCTACTGAATAATATTTTCAAGTTTACTAGATTAGCATCTTTCCTTGACAAATTCTTAAGATCCAAAAACCTGCAGAGTGAATTTTCTCACTCCAAGTATCAATAAAACTAGAGGATAAATCCCACCTTTGAGAAACTGAACCTACATTCATATTATGACATGGTAGCATATTTTTTAAGTAATAGCGAAGACAGATATGAGAAAGCAAAGGTTTTAAAAGTAGTACTTAATTGGTATTCCACTTTCTTTGGTATAAAGAAAGATAAGCAGATTTCTCTACTATTTTTCTACAGTTTAATTTGTCCAAACTGCATAATCTTGACTTCATGATGGCATCTACAGAATTTACTAATTTTCATAAACTTGGCGCTTCAACTACTCTGGAGGGTCAAAGAAGAGAAAGGCTCAAAGCAGCAGCAAATTCATTACACGGTATTTTAGGAATAGCAGCCATGCAAGCTCCTTTCAAACATTAGCTTCCAGAAAAATGTATCTGGAAATGAATTATGACATCTACTATTATAATTTTTGCATTTAAAATAGACACCTATTGTCCTTGCTCACTTAAAATAGTCGTTTATTTGGGATGACTCGTGTTTGTGACACAAGAGAACCATTTCAAACGTCCACAACAAAAAATCCAGCCTAGCAAACTGAATCTGAATATAAGCATCAAAGAATTAACAAGTAAGGATGGCCATCCCTACCCTTCAAAATTACTAAATTACCTTTTAAAATTGTTGAACATACAACACTTCATATATTTACACACAATTTTAACCAAACGTATTTTAATAACTTTAACAGTTAATTTGCAACCAACAATCAGGTACATTTTAACAGTCTAAGTTACTTCTAAATATAATAATGGTAGAACGCAACTATTTATGACAGCTTATAAACTGAAGAGTTAAAAAAAGAAAGAAATCCTCACCTGAATCAAATGTTGTGTTACTTTTCTGAAAAGTAACCTTAATTCCAACATCATCTATTTTGACCAAGTTTGTTTTGTCATCACTGCTGTATAGCTCTTCTACATGCAACACAGGGAAGTCACTTTTTTTCATGAGTTCTCCTTCTATTGTTACTTCACCATGCTTGGTATTTACAGTCACTTCATTAGCAGAATCTAAGGAAAGAGTCTGTGTCCTAGGCAAGGGAGTCCTTATTTCAGAAAAGTCACTTTCTAAAAGTGAGTTAAATTTATAGTTTATATTCCTCAGAGATCCACTCTCTTCTGCTGCTTCTGAAATCACACAAGAGAGTTCTGATGTAACATCATCATGCAAAGTATCTTCAGCTTGCTCATCCTCCTCACTTGCCTCTGAGGAAAGACTTGGACTCTCAGCAGTCTGTGTACTAATCTCCACACAAAGGGCTTCATCTACACTCATAAGATTCACTGAATTTTCATCTGTTGCTGTGATTTCACTTTCTGCTCTGGTCTGAGATGCTGCTGATTCTCCCCTCACACCATTCTCATTTGTCTCATTCTCTCTAATGACAAGCAAAGAATTATTGCTTTTTTCTGGGCTTGTATTTGATAAGATGCATTCAATCTGGTTATCAGTATTAAAGATTTCCTTACTTTTATCTTTTACTTCTGTACTCTCAGCAGCAAACTGACTTTCTTCTATTACTGTAAAGGTGAAGAGACTATCACATTCTTCCATTGTGCTCAAAGAGATCACTGCCCCCTCCTCCTTATCTCCTAGACTTGAAGCAGTGTGTTGATCTTCATTGTTGGTGGCAACCCTTAGCACAGGAGTTCCACATTCTCCCACAAAAATCACAGAACCTTTGCCTTTTGCATCTGCATTGAAAGCAGCTAGTCCAAATTGTTCATCTACAGCTGCAGTGGTCTCCACAATCTTACATTCCTCTGATGCATTTGCAGGGATGATGGCATCATCATCTTCTGCTACAATGAGCTGACTTTCAGCTTCTGGTGCTGCACTGATCAGGACTATCTCACATTCTTCTGCCATGCTCGTAGTGATCATAGCAGCTTCATATCTTCCTTCTGTTTCTGAAGCAGTGAGTTTGTTTTCATCTTGCATAGCTACACTAGACACAGGACCTTCAAAACATTCTGCTGTACTTGTAGCAATCATTACAGTTTCATTTTTTGACTCTGTGTCTGACACATGCTGAATTGCCTCTTCTGTGACTTCACCTGACATTAGAATGACTTGTTCTTCCACAACACTTGTGGAAATCATTGCACACTCATCTTTTTCTTCCTTACTGCTGGCAGTTGGGTGACTTTCATCATCATCATCTCCTCCTGCACTGGGTTCACTAGGCATGGGAACGTCATACATTTCTGTATCTATAGAAACCAGATTATTCTCGTTTATTTCTTCTGTTTGCACAGAGAGGAGCTGACCATCATATTCAATAGCTTCACTTGACATAGGAGCCTCAAATTCTTCCACAATACTGGTAGAAATCATAGTACACTCATCTTTCTCCTGCTTACTGCTAAAAGCATGCACACATTCTTTAAACTCTGTAGCTGTACTGGGCATAGGCACCTCTGTGTCTTCAGAGTCTATTAACATCATAGAGTTTTCCCCACTTTCATTTGCTCTTAGACAAGCAAGAGGACCTTCTTCGGCATCCACAGCTGAATATAAGGGAGCATCACTTTCTTCCACAGTACTGGTAGAGATAATATCACCTTTTACTTTTTCTTCTCTTTCAGCAGGCATAAGAGAATTCCTATCTTCTGTTGGAACTGCACTACTTATGGAGGCATCAGGTTCTCTGTTGTCAAAGGATGCCATGACATTCTCATGTTCATCTTCAGTGCCAGATTGACTCTTATCTTGCACTGCCATAGCACTAGTCATGGGACCCTCACATTCCTCAGCACCTAAGGGAATCAAGGTACCTTCATGCCTTCCTGTCTGCGCAGCCAAGGCACCCTCATCGGCAACACTTGCGCTGGTTACGCTGCTTTCAACAATCCCTTTGGCATTTTTACAGTTTGTGTCACAATTAGCTTCTTTCTCTGCACTTGTCACGCTGTCAACAGCAAGCTTATTTGTATTTGTGCCAGCCTCTCCTGACTCAGCTTCCATTTGTTCAGCAACTATGCAGATAATGGAACTCTGATCTTCTTCTGCAGCTATACAAATCAGTGCATTTTCACCTTCCATTCCTGTACAAGTAGAGGCATGTTCATTTTCTTCATTTCCTCTTCCTGTGCTGGTCACAATATCCTCACCTTCTTCATCCTCTTCTTTTGAGCCTGTACTAGTCACAAAACCTTCATCATCACAGAGACCTATACTGACTGTAGTGACACTAGCTTCTTCTTTTGCCCTGGTGCTGTCCATTAGACTTTCACATTTTTCAGCTTCTAAACTAACTGCAAAGCCCTCACTGCTGTCTTCTAGCCCTGTGCAGACTACTGAAATTTCAGTATCATCTTCTGGAGTTATGCCTGTGCTGGTCACTGCACTTTCACCATTTACAGTATCCTCAGATTTGTCACCACTAGTTCCAGCTGCAGCACCGTTGTTTGTGACCACTGCTATACAGGCAGCGCTCACAGTGTTTTCTCCTTGGGCATCTGTACCACTCATTGAGCAGATAATGAAGTTATGACCTCTTTCTTCTGCACCTGTGCAAGTCACAGTACCTTCGTGTTCTTTGACTTGGCCAGCTGTCACACTGCCCCTAAATTTGCCTAAACTATCACCACTTGTTGACCCTTCACCTGTTTCTGTCCCTGCACTAGTTACAGCACCATCGCTCTCCACTTCACCTAAGCAGGATACAGAACTTTCAAATTTGCCTCTATTTAAACAAGTTGAGGTTTTTCGCTTTTCTTCAGAGCCTGCACTAGTCACAGCATCATCTTTTTCCTCCATCCCAGCACTATTCACACTGTCTTCAATTTCTACTCCACTTGCGTTGACTGAATCCTTACCGCTTTCTTCTGCATCAACCATAGTACAGTCACCATTTCCTTCTCCTTCTGTACTTGTTAGGAAGCTTTCACTTTCTGCTAATCCTTCAGTGACAACATTGCCACCACCTTCCTCAGCTGCTGCAACAGTACACTCGCCAACATCTGCTGCTGTTCTGAAACTGCTGCCCTCACTACTTTTTACCCATAGACCTGCTGTGAAACCTTCATCAGCTTCTATGCTTGTGCAGATCAGAGTCACCGAGCTACCTTCTTCTGAGCAAGTGGTTGTAGCATCACTGTCCTTTTCAGAATGTGATGCACCCTCAGCTCTTTCCTCTCCTGTACTAGTTGCCATTACAGTGCTCTCAATGATCTTTTCTGTGCTAGTTCCTATCACAGTGGTTGTAGTTGTTTGCAGGCTGTTGTACAACAAACTAAGTTTACCACTTCCTATACTGGTACCTACAGCACTGCTTTCATTTTTATCTTCCATGCCAATCATGCTATTCCATTTTTGCCCACTGACTATAACAGAGCCTTTGACTACTTCCTCAGGAACTCTTTCAGACATTAACACAGAGGAAGACTGTATCATATCATCAACATCATGCACCTCATTCTTTTCCACAGTATCCATCATTGTGCTTTCTCCCTTGGTGGAAGCATCTGCATTCAAGCACTCCCTTTCTTTTCTTTTGAGGAGAAGTTCTTCTGCTGTTACATCTCTACACCTTTCTTTTCTTTTGAGGAGAAGTTCTTCTGTTACATCTCTACGGTCTTCAGTTACGTCAGGCACCAAACTTTCCTCTTTTATTTTCAACTCACTTCCCTGAGTGCTTTCTAACTTTGCTGCTTCATCATAATCTTTTTGACTAGGTAACCCAGCTGTATTGTCTTCCATCACCCGTTCATTAGGCCAAGGCACCTCATTATCTTTTTCTCTGTTTCTCATAGTGGTGTTGTGACGATCATCCTTCACGATAGAACTCAGGATTGCAGTGTCTTGTTTTTCCATGTATACGACCTGTGCTGCACCATTCTTCAAAATGAAAGTATCTTCAAATAAAGAAGTCTCATCTGAATTATTACATTCTTTTGACAAACTACCCAAAGAGTCTGTAAAATCAGAGATATCCATATCCATGGACTTGGCATCAGCAGCATCTTCTCTAGAATGAATTGCTAAAGGAACATCATCTGAATTAGAATTTATCACAGTTTTTAAATTCTTTGGTCTTCTGCCATCTTCTGAAGCTTGATCCTTACTCGGAACATTCAGTAAGATTCTACTGCTTGTTTCATGCACAACACTCATTTTATTAGCCCCTTGTTTATTGGGTCCTTGATCCACAGAAGCTTGTTTGGACAAAGTGTCTAAGGCACCAACTTGTGTATTAGGGTTATCTTCCTGTTTAACAATTTTTGCAGCTGCAGACAGAAATTGTGACTCACGAGCTTCGGAATCTGCCAAGCTGCGTTTTGATTCCTTCTTGGAAATAGGTACTTTTTCTTTTGCTGCGTGCTTGGCATTTGTGGCTCGGAGAGATATTTCAATGTTTTTTCCTTCAGTGTTAGATGCTTCTTGTACTTCTGTTTGTTTCAAATCAAGTTCCATCAGCTCTTCCTCATGACCAGAACGCAAGTCATCATTATTCATACATAACTTCTGAGAGGCTCGAGCATGGCTGCTTTCAGTTGTGCTAGCTGATTGCTTTTCCTCTCCAAGTAAGTCTTGGTTTGATGTACTGCCTTTTCTATTTTCACAGGGTATCTTCTTACTTTGTTTTTTATCCATTGCTAGTGTGATATTCAATACTTTTTCATGCCTGCTATCCATTTCTTTAATATCTTTATCTTCCAATTTGTTATTTTCTTCCTTCTTCTTTATTTCCTTGTTGCTGTGCTTTAAGTTTCTGCTTTTGTGACCTTCAGCAGAGAGCCTTCTCTCTAGTTTGGAATTACATAAATCTTTATCACCCCTATATTTCTCTTTCACAAATCCTCTTTCTCCAGAATGTAATTTAACTTTGTGACTACAGTCTTTTTGTGATCCCTGAGTTGATTGTGTGCCAGTTAGCAGCTCAAACCCAGCACTACTCTCCTCAAAAACTCTCTCTTCAAAATTCCTGGATTTGTGTTGCTTGTCTGAATCATTCTCTTCTGTGCTCTTATCTTTGTCTAGTTTTTGACCAGTCTCCTGTTTTGTTAAATTACCCTGTAATTCTGTTTCAGATGCTTTGGATTGTTTACTATGACTCTTTGACTTAGACTTGAACAAAACCTTGTCCTCCAGAAGGCTCTTAGACCTTCGCCTGTCTTTATGAACACCATCTTCTTGTTTCAAGTTACCATCAGAGTTAGTTGATTCTATTTCATGTTTATCTTCTGAGTAGCTTTCACTTCTTCTGTGTGATGCAGAAGCAAGTTGCTTTGAGGCACTTAAGGAATCTTTTTGTGGCCTAGAATCACTCAGGGACCTTTTGGACTTGTATTCTGCTTTTGATTTTTCTGTCGAGAGATGTCTGTCTTTTTTATTTTCCTTTCGCAGCAATTCTTCAGCTTTTACAGTTGACTCCGAAATACTCCGTCCATCTTTTCCTGTTACAGATATTTTCCGTTCACTTCGGTGTTTACTTTTTCTTTCAGATTTCTCATCCGAGGAAGCCTTTATTTGTTGATTATGTTTCTGGCCACCATCCTCTCCTTTCAAACTTCTCTCAAATGAATGGAGTTCAACATCTTCAATTGATTTGTGAATACCGTCTCCTTTGTATTTGTGCTTTAAAGACAGTTTCTCTTCTAAAGCAGTTCTTTCCTTTTCATTTTTGTCTCTGTAAGACTTGGCCTCTTTTCTGGCAGCGTTTCTCATATGTTGAATTTCAGTGTCACTATCTTTTTTGGGGTGTTTTTCATTTTTAAATATGGATTTCTGCTTCTGTGGTTCTTCAGTATTGACTTCTGCTCTGTCCAGTTGTCTTTTTGGATCCCTGGTTTCACTGTCCTGCTGGGCTCCTTCAGGCTGATGTGAGGTGGAGGTTTTTCTTCTATGTTCTTTTTCTGCCTTAGAATCACTTTTGCTTTCTTCAGTTGAATGCATCGGTTCTGAAAGTCTTCTAAGCTGTTTAGAGGTTTCACTTTTCCCATGATTATGCTTCAAGTCTTTGGAAGAAATTTTTTCACAAGTCTGCAAGAGAAAGTTTTTATATGTATATAAGCACGTGTTACACGGTTTCTTCACTACATTACCAAACAGAATTATTAAGGGCAAACTCCATAAAAACAATACAACAGAAAATACACTTAACATCACAATGAAAATTGACCTAACACATAATCAGTAAGAAAACGAAACTTTCCATTTTCATTCTAGCTGTCTGCCACTGTGGGAAAATCCAAAGAAACAGAAGTGAACCTTGAACAATCCATTTGAACTTTAGTACCTTTTCATTCATAAAGTGATTTTTCTTTCTAAAACGATTTAAAAGGATATTTAAATAGACAATTTCTAATACTCCATAAATTAGTTTAACAAGCCATTATGCTGCCTGCTTAAAATAAACAAAAACCCCCAAATTCATAAGATGAATACAGACTTTCATTTGAACTTCCAAACAGCAGTGAGTTTTTTGTGACAAAAACTCTCACCATAAAAATTATGGTTCCTTTAGTGTTTGGACTACATTTTTCCTTTAACTTCCCAGTGAGAAGGTAAATCAGATCAAGCTCCTCAAGGCCTCTCCTACAGGACACACTTTGCTTTTTAAAAAACCCAATATGCTTCACAGAATAGGGCATAAACTCTATCTCATGTTCTACAGTAACGTGCATCAATACTACATACACAGACTATATATTTTAGCAGCTACTGGAACTCGGCAAACATTACCAGAGCAATGTGAGATCACTAAAACAACTGAAAGAACTTGCAGAAATGAAATAATTTATAAAAAAGAAGGCAATATTATGCAGTTTGGTATGGACATATGAGCAAGTACTATTACAATTAAAAAGGAAGATCATAAGTTCTGTATTTAAGAGACACATACCTCATTTGTCTTTTGCATTTCTTTAGAATTTTCTTCAGACGGCTCATACTTCTTTTTGCACCCATCTTCAGCATGCCTGAAACAGGTATTCAGAAAATTAAAAACCAGAAAAATCAGTATCAACCTAATATTAGTTGGTAAACTTCCTGCTTCTAAAGCTGAAGCAGAGAAATGCACTCTAAAAATAGCAAATCAGAACACGATCACACAACTTTAGACTATCCAATTTGCTCAAGCTTTTTATTCTCTTGGAAAATTTTGTGTACCAACTCCAAAGATATCCTCTAGACATCAGTGCTTCAAAGCAGACTGGTACGAGATTTCCTTGCCCCATATATATCTGCATGTAGACAGAAATGTACACATGTACATATCTATGCAAAACAACAATTTAAAGACCAAGCCAAGTTGACAGACATACAAGATGCATGAGCATCTGAAAACTCTCCATTCTTATTCCTCTATTACCATTCTGTGTGAAAAGCCACATAAAGGCTGCTCCTGCAGTCTGAGCTGCAATATACTTAAGCAGCTATAATCTGATTTTCTACCTGTACTTCATGATCATTAGTAACAAAATTAAGCGAGCATTTTAAGAGAAAACCTTTAAAATAAGTAACACTAAATGCAATTCCTTTTGAGTAAATACATATACAAATACCTTGAATCTCTTTTTCTTTTTCTGCTCAAGGCTACTTTTTTTTCTAAAAATTTCTGTTCTTTAAGTGCATCCTTAATGCTGGTACCAGTAGCTTTTGCCTCAAGGCTTCTTGATGAAGGTTCTTCTAAGTTCAAGACACTTTTTCCTAAAATAATACACAAATGGTGAAATACATAAGCATCTCATTATATATAGTTTCAGTTCCAAATGTCACTGAAAACAGTACACAGAGTGCTACTGTGTATAAGGGAATACTAATGAATATAGGTATTTATTGCATTTAAACAACGTAAGGATATATGAAAAAGTGAATACATGGAAATTTGTATTCTTAATTTGCATTATATATTTTCCTGTTCCTTCACTGTTGAAAAGTTGGGTTTTTAAGGGAAGTTACTACAGACCAAATACTTTAAGCTGATTTTTTTTTTTCCCCAAGAGAGCAAGTGAGAGCATAGCAGTGGGGGCTAATGTTCTACTTCTCACACCTTTAGCATTTTGATTTCCAGTTTTTAGGGATTTTGTTTTCTCTGCGGCCTTCTGTTTACGTTTTTCTTCAAGTCTCTCTCTGTTAATTTGTCTTCTTAGGAGTCTCTCTTCTTTTTCTTTGGCCTGGAGATACAAAACGAAGGAAACAATTTTTCATTAGGTCCAAGAGTATTCTTTGCCTACAAATCTATGTCTAAAAACCACAGAAAACAGCACATTACAGCTTAATGAAAACTAAAGAAGAAATAAACTTCAGAAATACTTATATGAAAGTTAATGGAGTCCTCTCCATTAAGTGAAGTGAAACAGTTTCACTGCGGTTTAACACTGAGACTGAGATAATGAGACATTCTCAAATAATACATCTTGTCTTTATATGTAGGTACATGTTATACATACATATATATATATAAATAGAAATACACACCGAATACGTATGTAAAAATATATAGCCAAAGGAAAAAGATCTAAAAGGCTGTTCCCTCTTCTAAGTGTTGGCACTTCTTCTAAAGAACATAACGTACAAGCTTAAACCTCTCCTTCCATCCCCAATGGCTGCAGACATGCTTGAAATCACTAATTTCATGGACAGCAACAACTACAGTTGTAAAGAAATGATGTCATGACGTAGTAAGGGGTCAACACAGGTCCAAATTACACAAAACAACTTTGAAGACAGGCTGCAGGTAGACAAGGACTACTTTTTTCCACCCAGATTGTCACTATGTACATTAAATCTACTGAAGCTAGATTCTTCATACTTGCAGCAGTTCTTATTCTCCATGTCAAATCACTCAGTTGAGAAAGATTCCACCTAATGCCATGACTCTTTGAAGACACAGAATATAACCAGTAAATCCTCTGTCAACACCCAAGACTGTTCATTTCAGAGTGGGGGAAAAAGATGGAAAAGTGTATCATTGCTTTCACCACCAGAAGCTTTCAAACAATAAGCAGCAGAGTGCTTTGCTGGAGAGCAGATCATGCAATACTGGCCAAAGTCTGAAGGCCTTGTAACACAAGGAGAAAGCAAATAAAAACAAAGTGAGAAGAAACAGAAGACTCCCTCTCACAAACCACCACCAAATAAGAAGTGGAATTTATGTGCTAAACAGCTTAAGGAGACATAATGCAAGCAGTGAAAAAACCCACACTTACAATGGACTGACGGCGTTGTTCTACAGTTCGTTCATCATCAGAATCACTGAAGTACTTGGAGTACAGGAAAGGCTTGCGAACGTAAGCATGACGAACAGGCTTGGCTTTCCCATCACTCAGCTCATTAGCATGAGACTTTGTCTTATTTTGGCTGGTTTTCTCCTCTTCATCTGAAGAAAAAAAGGTTAGTGAAGTGCAGAGATACATCGATAAATTAGGGCAGTGTTTTGATGTAATTTTTTATAAGCCAAAGCTACTAAAAAATGTATTAACAATTGTTTATTCTAAAAAAAAAAAAAGCTTAAAAAATAAAACTCTTGGACATCAAAATACCACTAGATTATGAAAACCTGGAAGGTGTGTTCATACACCATGCAGCCAAAAAACTGCGAGATATAAAGACCAGAATAAACTGGGAAACTACAACTGGGCTTACCCTCTTGGCTGTTACCATGTTGCCTTTCTACATATAATATTTAGTAGTTAACAACGCATGAGAAATCAGAATATAATTTCTGCCATGTCTTAAATTAAGCTACTTGCCTATACAAAAAATATTTCTGCAATATTTGAGTAGGTAAAAACCTAAATAGGCTTACTGAGATACACACACAAAACACAGTTGTTTATACTCATGTAAGTATTATTTAAGTAAAAATAAATCTATTGCAGTTTTATCAGAATTATTAGAAAGAGCAAAACCTCTTGTGCTCCATACTACACAAGTTATTTCTATCCCTGAAATATACTTAAGGAGTGTTTTCACTTCACAAATATTTAGTCATAATCAAATGCAACTGTCACGTTCAGAGGTAACACCACAGCCAAAGAATATGCAAGTAATTCTAAATAATATGCACGTAATTCTAAATAATATTCTTTAGGCAGAAAAGATAAGCTCACAGCATACTTGAGACAGCTAATTCAGCTAAGGCACTCTGTATTATGATGTGGAAAGTCTAACTGCAAAAGCCACATATCTACAGAAATCAAAGACTGATGTTTGCAGTAGACAGCAACACAAAACTGTAACCCAGTCAGTGAAAAGATTTGGTGTTTCCAAACTCTTAAAGCTAGATCCATTCCTGTTCCTTCTACGGCAGTCAGGTAGAATTTGGAAATTCCTGTGATCCTAAAGCTCTAAAACCAACCTGATCTGCAAATTCAGCTACAACCACTACCCTGGGGTCACAACCAAAACACTGCAATGTTACACTAAATAAAACTGGGAAAAAATGGATAGGAAAGTGACATAGGCAACAAAAACACTTAATAGTGATAGCTATGAAATACAGTAGTACAAAAGTAAGATTTACAACATTTAGAATACAGCAAGTTATTAAAAAAGTATTTGAAGTATGTCCATTACTTATGTTTTGCAATTGCACAAATGCTAACCATTCCACATTCAAATTACTTCTCACAAGTACGTACCATAAAACATAGGGCAAAACCTCGTATTAATGATATGATGCACCCAACAAAAGCATTACTTATTCCTTCTTGCTACTTAACAATCTAATTATTATACCATCTGATGTGATCTCCCCTTCTTCAGTACTGCCAGAAATTACAGCCTCCTCTTCACTCTCCTCTTCAAAGGAAGAAAGGTCACTGGTATGGACAGAGCTGACAGTGATGTCACTGAGTACATCCATATCTGAATCTACTGACATATCTTGCAAAAGAAAAAATACAAAGAAAGGGCTGTAATTGAGAAACTTTTCTTATCAAACCAAAATTATCTTAACAACAAGAAACAGAAAAAAACCACATAATAAATTTGTAACACCTTAATGAAATGTTATCGGGCTAACTCTGGTTTACTCAAAACAAAAATCAGCCTGGGCTACAGTCAGAAACTTTAAATGCAGACTGGAATAATTGAGAGAACTTGCCATACTAATGCAGACAACCAGGCATACACTCGAGGAACCAGAGCTCATCTGATTGCTGTCACTGTTACCTCAGTTAAGGGAGATGAACCAAGACCTAGCTGTGGCTAGATAGACAAGTTTGCCAAAACTAGCAGAGAACCTATATTCCAAATGCACTTCTGACTCAGCACCTGAATACGTTTAAAAAGTGCCCCATATGCATATTTTAAGGAAGAGAATTGCCCACAGCATACCTTCTTTAGTTTCTTTAGTGCTTTCAGTTGTTTTATGCTTATTGCTATTTTTTTCTGAAACTAACTGTTTCACTGGTTCTGAATCTCTTGCTTGCCTTTCTTCTTTTGATTTTGTAGTATCATCACCTTTCTTTGAATGGTCAGACTTCTTGTCAAGTTTTTCCTTCTTTTCTTTTCTTCTTTCACCTTTTTCGATGCTGTCTGGTTTCTTGTCACATTTATCAAATAATTTGTTCTTTTGATCTTCACCATCCTGTTGCATTTCTTTACTTGTAAAAGTCAAATTATTAGTATCCTTTGCTGAATTTTTTATTTCTTCACTTTGGCAGGGAAGCTCATTTACATCTTCACACTTTGCAAATATTTCAGCCCCTTCTCCGGAAGGATCACAAATTGCTTTCTCTCTGTCTGGCAAGTCCTCTGAGTTTCTCTCTCTATCAGTGCCACCATCCACACTCTGCTGAGATGAGAGTCTTTTTGTAACTTTTTCATTGTTCTTGTGATTTGAGTTGTCTGTTGAAGCCCTGGCAGCACTTGCTTCTTGGTTAAGAGAAGTTATTGTTTCCAAAATGGACATTGCATCACTAGCTACGTTGCCACTGGAAGCTGTAGTAGAGACACCTTGAATAGTAAGAAAGAAAACAGTTTGAGTTCATCTTAGTTTCCATAATTCCATTCAGATAGAATTTTACACTAGGAAGAGGAAAAATAATAATTACTCTATTTAAAATAAGCAAAATGAACTAAAAGGTTTGACTAATTTTGCATCTAGAGATT
>NW_009954194.1:2063891-2066675 GCF_000747805.2 Chaetura pelagica | reverse complement strand
GATCTGATTACTGGAGATTTGTTTTACTTTGTCACATACTGCTATTCCTAAGACCAGCTAAAGCAAGCAGAGGTTGTCTGTGGGAAGGATGTTCTGAACACAGTCCTTGTTCAACTTTATCATCATGCCAAATGGGATGATGACTCTGGAGAAGCACAACACAGAACGCTGCAACAGCGAACTCTGTATTTCATACCTCTGGTATCTGCATAAACAACACGGAATATGGCCTCAGCATATTGATTATATAACAGGACTATCAGAAATGGTCTGATAGTCTTCTTAAAAGCAACTCTGAAGACAGATGAAAAAGGGTTAACTGGACTAGTAACAAGAACTGCAGCTGGCTTGTTAACCCACTTACTTTAAAGGAAGTGGGCCTCACAGGAAAAAGGCTAGGATTTAAATAAAGCGTTTGGTTACAAATAGATGGACTGCTGTGGAGTCTCTTAGGAAGAGAAAGAATGGACAATTATCTGCAGGAGTGTTTAGAAGCTGATACCAGGCAGCATAAACAAAAACCATAAAGAAAAAGTGCTGTGTTTATAAACAAACTAAAGACTGATTTACAGCAGAACTTCTACTCCAGAGAGGACCTGAGCCATTCAAATTTTACTGCACACAGTAACTGCATTAAACCAGCTGTTTCAGATAATTTTTTTTCTGATTTACTAACGCATTAAAAAAATGAATAATTCTTCTCTTACAGCTATGCCTTATCTGATCCTATAACACTTACAGGGCCAAACCCCAGGATCAACTTCTCTCTTTATGATCTCTCGTAATCTCAAGCAAAAAGGACAAAATGACATGCTGGTACATGGCAACCTCTCTCTTGCCTTCTATCTTCATATATGCAGTAAGAGACATGTGTTATGGTATGCTGCCTTAGAGCTCAGTTTGTCAACAGTAACGCTAACAAACCTAGTTAGTATTTCCACTTTTTAGAAAAAACTGTTTTTGTTACTAGACTGCCCAGAGAAATGGGAGAATACCTTGTACTGCAACAGAAGCATCTGTTTTCTCCTCACTTGAAGCTGTACTGGGACCTGCCTCCTCTTTGTGATTCAATGTTGCTAAAAATTCATGTACAGCTTTTTCCACCTGAGGTCTGAACGTGTGGTTGATCTTTGGGTCCACAACCTGAGAAATAATTCTGTCAATTCCAGATTCCAACATTCCAGACCTGGAACAGAGTTAATATGAAAAATGATTTGTCAAGAACATTTTAATGAAATATAGTAATTCAGATGTGACATAAACACTCTTAAGAACCTTCAAAAAAGCATTAACATTTTCTCAGCATTGATGCAGCAATGTCCTGAGCCATCTGTCTGTATTTCAACAGCTCTCTCTATGCTTTATGAATTAAGAAAAAAAATAAAATGCTAGAGAAACAAAACAATCTAACAGCATGGAATTAACACAAGAAACAGCCTGTTGTTACGTCATTATTGCTTATGCCTACAAATGTTATCTCACTGTAAAAGCGACATTTCTGCCATAGAAGGCAGGAGGGACAAATGACTACTACACCAGTCACCATCACCTTATGTTCTGCCCACTATAGTGTGACCCCTCAAGAGTTTTGCAAGCTTTACAGCATCTTCAGTAAGATCAAATAATTTGCCATAGACAGCTTTATATTTACAGGTTCATTCTAAACCCCTGTAATCATCTGTGGAACATGCATTGACTAATGCAACTGCACATCCTAATTGCTTATTTTAAAAAGAACAATCCACCCCCAAACAACAACAGCTCCCATCAAACAAAACAGTTCTTCAGTACCAGTTATCAGTTGTACTACTACAGCATATCTGAGTAAGTTTGTTCCCAAACCCCCTGTGTCTGACCCACTTTAGTGACCGAACGCATCTCACTTTGAAGAAATTCCATCACGTTTCTTATGACTCTAAGTTTTGAAAAAGAAAATCCTCACAGAACAATGGAACACCACGTAAATATCTGGTACCATTTGGCTGTAACAGCAGTTCTGAAAAAGCTCTTTCTTTGTCTAGACAGACTGACATCCAGATTTTGGTTTGAATTTAGCTTCGTACTCCACAGAGTTTAGTTTGTCAAATCCTTTTAATTCTCCTTAGGTCAAAACTTCATGGCAAGAAAAATTTTATTAATATGTCCCTTAAAAGAAACAGTAAAGCCAGACTTTAGAAAGGATGTTACATCTCAAGTTAGAAACAAGCTTTCCACCCCTGCAACAACTTGGGTCAGGCAAAAATAACATTTCTGTCCAATTCTGACTAATGCTGATGGTGATCTGCTATCTGAAATAATACCCCACTTTCAAATGCTCAAATAAAAAGCTTCTCCAGAAGTTTCTTTGAAGAAAGCAGGCACTTTACAGTTGACCTAGAGCCTCTGTCACCTGTTGTGGTACCTGTGCATGTTCAACCAGAGAAACCACAGGGCTGTCACTTACTTGAGAACCTGCTGCCTAATGTTATTTCTCAGCTGGTTCTTGTTGAGATGAGGACTCCAGGTATGAGTTGCCAAATGATTGGAAACAAAGTTGTCAACGCGCTGTCTCAAGTTCTGGTAGGCAGGCTAGAAAGCAACAACAGAGAGGTTGGACAAGAGGGTTTTGAGGAGCAGTTACCCCCCCGGAGATCAGGCTGGAAGACCCCAGACCCCAGCCGGACTCCCCAGCCCACGGAAGACCCAGCTGCTCCCGCTCCTTGCGGCGGTCACAGCACGTTCAAGACGCCCAGATCGCCAGACACGCTCCACAAAACCGGGCGCGTTTCTGCCGCCGGCGGGCCC
>NW_009954194.1:2055221-2062088 GCF_000747805.2 Chaetura pelagica | reverse complement strand
CCTGGCCCGGCCTCCGGCTCGGGGCGCTCGGGCCGTCACCCCACGGCTAAGGGGAGGCCTCGCCCACGGGCCCCTGTCGCTGGTGCTTCCTGAGGCTCTCAGAGGCCGTGAGAGGCCTTGGGTGAGGCAGCTGCGTGACGACGTTTGAAATGCTGGAGGTTTAAGTTAAGCTTGTTGCCTCTAGATTTCGGTTGGTCCCCACCGGCTTTATTCAGGTGGTCTCTTGTTTGCAGCTTACTTTGTTGTGACTTCCTACGTTTGCCTCGGTGTTACAGTCACAACCGTGTAATGTGCTGTCCAGAAGTCTCGTCAGCAGCTCTGATGGCACTTGTCACTCCTCTCTCATCTTCTGTTTCCATGGGCTTTGAAGTTGAATGCAGTGCAGAGCTGCTGGCTGGTAATTGCCGCGCTGACCCAGTAGGACTAAAACAGGACCCCAGAGGCTGTAAGGGAAAAAAATCTGGAAATAAAAAAGTTAATTTCATTACAGCTGGGACAGTGACTGACAGACAGTGCTGTCTCACTGGGTGGGGTTTGGTTCTTCCTGCCTAGGTGCTGTCTCACTGGGTGGGGTTTGGTTCTTCCTGCCTAGGTGGCTGAGCTCCTGTCCCAGCCAAAGTAGGTAGAAGAAAACATAAAAATGTGCCTAAAATGCATAGCGTGGGTGGCTTACAGCAAAAGAAAAGGGACTTGGTGCAATAGTGTGTTGGTTAAACACATGTTGTGGCGTAATGAGTAGAGTTCTTGTCCAGCTACAAATATTCAAAGTTGTTTGCAGTAATCGTTAAAAATCAATTTGATCGTGAAGGCAAGAGTGTCAGAATGGTTATTTCAGACTTAAAAGCAAGATAGAAGAGTAAAGTTTGTCCCGTTTTCCTACTGTAAACTAAGTGCTCCTAAAATAGAACTTCACAGAAGGAGTGTGTGGTTTTTGTTTTTTGGGGTTTTTTTGGTGTGTTCCATCCCACCCCCCCCCAGTCAAGGGTCGTGGAGAAAATGAGAAAAAAAGTATCTTTATTTTCACAGCAGGAGCAAGATACCTGCCTCACAGACTGGCACACTATTCACACACAAGATGTCATGGGCAACCTGGAATATTTGTGGCCTTTGTCTGAGACTGTCAATGAATGTGCTGTGAAGGAAACGAGCTGAGGAACAGCAATCCATTAATGAGATTTGGGAATTTAAGGGCTATCAGTTATGCCCAGTGGTCTGATAGTATTGCAATAAGCAGTACATACTCTAATTGATTCAACTGCTGAATGTGAAAAATTGTTCTGTTCTCTGAGTTATGTACCCTCCCATGTCTCATGCACCTTATCGAGTGTTGCTAGCTTATCAGGTATCTCATTTATCAAATAAAATGTCTTTATCCTAAATACTGGCAGAAAATGGCTTCTTTGTTTCTGGGTCCAACTGTACCTTGTTGTACAGGAAGATGCTGTAAAGGAAACTGGAACCATCCTATAGATAAACAAAAGATTAATTTGAATTAAACTGAAATCATCCCTTTGTTGTCTATTTTAAGGATGCTTTGCAGTCTTACGTTAGCTGAGATATGGTTGCATGAAGTCTTGTATGCTAATAAAAAAAATACATTATTTGTTGGCTGCACTATAATAACGGACAGGCTTTGGTTGGAAGGGACTTGAAGATTATCTAGTCCAAGCTAAAAATAATATAGCTATACAAATAATTAGGAATGTACAACTAAATGTTACACCATCTTGCTGGTTTCAGGAAGATCTCATGGGAAGTTACTTATTCAAGTGTAACTATTTCAGTTTTCTAGTATTACTCAGTACTTGTTTATTTTGTACTTGGTATTTATCCTTGCAGTTTACTGTAAGTATTACTGTTATTTGCTGTAGTCATTCAGTGATGCCTGATACGCAATGATAGTCCTGGCCCGGCCTCCGGCTCGGGGCGCTCGGGCCGTCACCCCACGGCTAAGGGGAGGCCTCGCCCACGGGCCCCTGTCGCTGGTGCTTCCTGAGGCTCTCAGAGGCCGTGAGAGGCCTTGGGTGAGGCAGCTGCGTGACGACGTTTGAAATGCTGGAGGTTTAAGTTAAGCTTGTTGCCTCTAGATTTCGGTTGGTCCCCACCGGCTTTATTCAGGTGGTCTCTTGTTTGCAGCTTACTTTGTTGTGACTTCCTACGTTTGCCTCGGTGTTACAGTCACAACCGTGTAATGTGCTGTCCAGAAGTCTCGTCAGCAGCTCTGATGGCACTTGTCACTCCTCTCTCATCTTCTGTTTCCATGGGCTTTGAAGTTGAATGCAGTGCAGAGCTGCTGGCTGGTAATTGCCGCGCTGACCCAGTAGGACTAAAACAGGATCCCAGAGGCTGTAAGGGAAAAAAATCTGGAAATAAAAAAGTTAATTTCATTACAGCTGGGACAGTGACTGACAGACAGTGCTGTCTCACTGGGTGGGGTTTGGTTCTTCCTGCCTAGGTGCTGTCTCACTGGGTGGGGTTTGGTTCTTCCTGCCTAGGTGGCTGAGCTCCTGTCCCAGCCAAAGTAGGTAGAAGAAAACATAAAAATGTGCCTAAAATGCATAGCGTGGGTGGCTTACAGCAAAAGAAAAGGGACTTGGTGCAATAGTGTGTTGGTTAAACACATGTTGTGGCGTAATGAGTAGAGTTCTTGTCCAGCTACAAATATTCAAAGTTGTTTGCAGTAATCGTTAAAAATCAATTTGATCGTGAAGGCAAGAGTGTCAGAATGGTTATTTCAGACTTAAAAGCAAGATAGAAGAGTAAAGTTTGTCCCGTTTTCCTACTGTAAACTAAGTGCTCCTAAAATAGAACTTCACAGAAGGAGTGTGTGGTTTTTGTTTTTTGGGGTTTTTTTGGTGTGTTCCATCCCACCCCCCCCCAGTCAAGGGTCGTGGAGAAAATGAGAAAAAAAGTATCTTTATTTTCACAGCAGGAGCAAGATACCTGCCTCACAGACTGGCACACTATTCACACACAAGATGTCATGGGCAACCTGGAATATTTGTGGCCTTTGTCTGAGACTGTCAATGAATGTGCTGTGAAGGAAACGAGCTGAGGAACAGCAATCCATTAATGAGATTTGGGAATTTAAGGGCTATCAGTTATGCCCAGTGGTCTGATAGTATTGCAATAAGCAGTACATACTCTAATTGATTCAACTGCTGAATGTGAAAAATTGTTCTGTTCTCTGAGTTATGTACCCTCCCATGTCTCATGCACCTTATCGAGTGTTGCTAGCTTATCAGGTATCTCATTTATCAAATAAAATGTCTTTATCCTAAATACTGGCAGAAAATGGCTTCTTTGTTTCTGGGTCCAACTGTACCTTGTTGTACAGGAAGATGCTGTAAAGGAAACTGGAACCATCCTATAGATAAACAAAAGATTAATTTGAATTAAACTGAAATCATCCCTTTGTTGTCTATTTTAAGGATGCTTTGCAGTCTTACGTTAGCTGAGATATGGTTGCATGAAGTCTTGTATGCTAATAAAAAAAATACATTATTTGTTGGCTGCACTATAATAACGGACAGGCTTTGGTTGGAAGGGACTTGAAGATTATCTAGTCCAAGCTAAAAATAATATAGCTATACAAATAATTAGGAATGTACAACTAAATGTTACACCATCTTGCTGGTTTCAGGAAGATCTCATGGGAAGTTACTTATTCAAGTGTAACTATTTCAGTTTTCTAGTATTACTCAGTACTTGTTTATTTTGTACTTGGTATTTATCCTTGCAGTTTACTGTAAGTATTACTGTTATTTGCTGTAGTCATTCAGTGATGCCTGATACGCAATGATAGTAAATGTTTTTATTTGTGAGATAATGGATTGAAAAAGACTTTTCAGATCATTGAGAGAAACAGTTTGGAGTGAATACAAAAGATTTGATTTTTTTTAAGTTTTTTTTTTTAAAATTAGTAATATCCTTGTTTCCCTTCATAGTCCCAGTTAGTTTTCCTAACCTATATTTCTGTTATCACTTGAATTTGCATGTGCTTCATAGCTTCCTTATGTTTGGAACAGTTCTTTTTCTGGACAGTCCTAAGAGTACCTCTCCTTAACTTTTGCTGTCTCCATAATCACCTCATTCTTTATATTTTCACTTACATAAACTGTTTAATTACAGATAGTGTGATTTCAGATTAACATATTTTTGTCTCAGGTTATGTTTGACTCATTGAGGATGTAACTGGAATGATTGTGCCATCTCCAAAGGAGAAAATCTGCTCCTAAATAGTAATACTGTTTCTGGTAGTAATGTAAGTCATAATAAAGCACCTGCAGTAGCTCCTTCTTTTTTAGAGACTGTTGCAGAAATCCTATTCTGTGAATGCCTACCACAAGCATCAAATTTAGAGTGGCCAACATCCTGAGATGGTTTGGTGGATGTTAAGAAAATTAAACTCTCTTAAAGTCAGTTTGCACCATAGGTTATCAGTTGGTAAAGAGCTCAGCAGGTTAGATTATCTTTTCTGTTTTTTTTTTGTTTGTTCTTCTTTCCAGGGAAACACTCTTTTGTGCATTTTTTTCTTGCATCTCAACAACGTTTTTTTTATGCAGTGTATGCTGATAATCTAAATTTATGAAGTATCTGAAATCCAGGTGACTGTTCGATTAAGAACGTAAAAATAGGTTAAGAAGGTAAAAATCCTTTGCACTACCTAGAAGTGAAGTACCAATCTGAATTTTGGTTTTGAAAAGAGACACTCTTCCTCCATGATGAACTCTGTGTTGCAAAGTGCTCTCTAAAGATAAAGTGTTGCTGATGGTGTTAAGTTACAGGGCTGAAAACCTTACCAGGTTAATGTTCCTCTTAAAATCTCTGTAGTCTTTTACAAACAAGGCTACACAGAAAGAGGAGCTGTTTAAAAGCAATTCGAGATTTCTAGTTAAAACTAAAGACTTTTTACCAGGAATGAATGAAATGCCTGAGCAGATTCTTGGATAGTAAAAGCTCTAAAGCTGCCCGACACCAGCTAGAGATCTCCCTAGATGAATTGCTCACCAATTACCACACTCTAGTCCACCCTGTTTTGAAACAGCAGGGAAATGGTGCCAGCATGACTGAGGTTTTATGCTTTGTCAAGAACAGCACATGTGGCTTCTGCTGAGCTGCAGCGTGAAGGGCTGTAGTTGCAGGACTAAAATGTAGCCAAGACACAGATTATACCTTCAGCTGTAATGTATATCAGGGTGATGTCCATATCCTTACATGGGAATAGTCACTGTGGGTGAAATGCTCTTGGGCTTCCAAGACTGGAGGGTATGATTTTATAATCTTTTCTGGTTAAATAAAGAACACTTGGTAAACTTTTTAGTTGTTTAATAAATCATACTTGAAGTGCTCTTTCTGGCTTTCCAACCATGTTTCTTTCCAGGTGTTACTAGTGGGTTTATTTATTCAAGGGCATATTTACATACATAAATGTTTGGGTTTTTTTCATTTGGCAGTGGCAAGTAGGCCCTGTGTGAAAGGTGATGTTGATGGCTGAAGTGTGTTATCCAGTGGCATGACAGAAGTATTTCCATTCAGCTGCGGGCTGCCTGTCCTAAGTGTTTTCCACAGGCAAGTGTTTGGTAAGCAAAGGACTTGGCAGATATGAAAACAGTTACTGGACAACACATTTTCAAGTGATGAAAGGAAAGCTTTTATTTAAACTAGCCTGTCATGACTTTGTGCTGACACTTCTTAATACTTTTTGGTCACTTCTAAAGAAATTCCTTGAGCAAAACTAAAAGTACTGGGAAATCCTAGTTCTCCCACCAGAGCTGAGCAGGGTGATTATTGTCAGTGACGCTTTAGTTTAACGGAGATAGTAGGTGGTGGGCAGCTTCTTGAGTTCAGATAGATACACTGAAGTGCTTCTTAAAAATACTAAGGTTTTCGAGTTCAGTAGCTAATACTTTTGGTTGTATTGCTGAGAAGATTGACTCGCTAAGGTTTGAAAAAAACTTTGTAAAGTCTTCTAAGTCCTTTTCAACAAAACTGCATTTTCTCGTACTTTTTCAATGATTTACAGATAAATGAACTTGCATTTATTTCTCTAGCTTTTATATGTAACAGTGATTTAAATTTATAACTATGTAACCTTAAAAAGAAGGGTAGCTTTATCTGAAAGGTTAGGATTATTTTTTTCCCAGTTTCAGAACTTGTATGTGCTACCTTGTTTGCAGATGATGCTTTTAAAGTATGTTATTTGAAGGTACAGCTGTGCCTCTTTTCCCTTTCTTCTCATTTTATGTCTCTGTCAAGACCAAAGAAAGAATTCCTGGATCCCCAAGTTTTGCAAGATGAGTAGAGCCTGATTAGCGGATGGCAGTTGAGAGCAAAACCAGTTACTGTCACAAATAGCTTTAATCCACAGATATACTTGATTTTTTTTATTTTATTTTTTTTTCTGTACTGAGAAAGAAATCTTTGATGGCAAATGAAGCCTTGACCTGCAAGTGAGAGGAAGGGCTGTCCCTGTGGCCATGGCTGTGACTGGTGGTAAAGATCTTTGTGCTGTACCCTTCCAGGATAAAGAGTGGAGAGAAGCGCTAAAGCTTTCTTACCTCTTCACAAGCAATCAGTGACTAATTGATGCAATATGGCAGGGATTGTTATTGGCATCTAAGGGATTGGACATGTAATTCCCACTAACATGATTGATGGTTTCAGCATTTTTATTTTTTCTTTTCCATTTTTTTAAATGTATGTTCCTGCCTGCTGGAGAAATACCACTTCATTTCTCTGTTCAGATGAAAAATATTAAAATGAGTGACTGTGCTCCCTTTAATCGACTTTTTACTTTGCTGTTTGTTTTTCACTGGAAAATACATGGGTGTGCTATTTGTGTACAGAGAGATGGGAAAAAATACT
>NW_009954194.1:2037731-2055171 GCF_000747805.2 Chaetura pelagica | reverse complement strand
CTAAGTGTAATTTTAAAGGAAAAATAAAATGGTACAACTTAAAACATGAAAGCAGAGTGAGTGGATACAGGAAAGCACAACTCTTATAGCAGCATTCTTTGCTGACTGCAATAAGGTGAAATCAAGGTGGAGACATTGCTTAAATGGGTTGCAGGAAGCCTCAAATGGAGCTGATGGACTGAGTTTTGCTTTAATTTATACCTAGTGTAGTTCCATTGAAGTCAGCAGGGAGATGGATCAAAGCAGGACTTTGCTACTAAATGATAGGGTGCTCAAAATTGCTCATGCCATCATTTTTGCAACCTTGGTTGTAATCCTCAAGTGAAAATTAGAGTTATTGTATCCAGTGCAAAAATAGTACTTTCCATGGAAAATTTTGAAAATAATATTTAGGAAAAGAACATTTTAGAAAGGAAAAAGAACTAATAACTTGGGCTCCTGACTTGTTTTGTGTTGACGATGCCACATGTTCAGATTAAAAGGAATGCTGAGTCACGTTCTGACAGCATTCTTTTAGGAGAGGTGGGGTGGAGGGAGGGAGCAAGATGAGTGATTTTTGTTCCTGTTGACCTACTTTCAATGCTTGGTTCCCTGTACCACTGAGTACTAAGAGAACTCTCTCTGAAGTCACTGGTGAGGCAGGAGTGTGCAGAGGAAGGGCTGGTATGAAGGAAGCATAGGTGGAACACCCCACCCTGCTGGGTCTGGCTGTGAATTGAGGCTCTAGATTGGGTGCGGTCAAGGATGTTCCTCCATCCCCAGTCCACTGCAGATCCCACTGGATACCCCAGCAGCACGCCTGGGATCCTTGACTGGATTTTCATTGAGAAGGGAGAGAGGAGGAGTGTGTTGCACACCTGAGGCTGGTCCTACTGTAAATCCAGGTGGCATGCCTAAATGGGAGCCTGGAGATTTCCTTCCTACCCAGAGGAGTACCCCAAACCATTGCTCCTCAAGGCCAAAGGCAGCCCTCAGGACTCATTTCGAAGACGGTGGGATATGGGAAAAAAATCTGCAGTGGAACAGCAGAAATAATAGTGAGCGTTCAAAATCTTTCCTCCTCACCTATTGATTTGCACAAAGAGGAAAGGATTTTAATGTCTCTAAGATTCAGGCTTTTCTGCCAGATTTCATTAAAGTTGGCCAACCATTTCAAAAGTGATGGGGCAAGGGTTGGAGAAAAGCTGATAAATAGCAAAATAATTGCTTCCTGGGGAAAAAAAAAAAAAAAAGAAAAGAAAAAGAATAGAAGCCCGGATCTGCTAAGATATATTGTATATGGAGATAACCAGCACTGAATATATTCAGAGATGAGCTGCTTTCTGAATAGGAACTGATGTGAAAGTCAGACAAGGGGAAACAATCCCAGACTGGTGCACCCGCTCCCTTGTGCTGGGGAGCCTGAGAAATGCGAGGTTTTCTGTTTCATTTGTTTAACTGGAGGAAAATGGAAACTCAGGGAAGAGTATTAACAGTCTAACCAATGCCAATCTCAAACATTCAAGCATCCTAAGTTTCATCGTACGGTAGGAAGAGAACACTTTTTAATGTGGACAAGAATAAGAAATCTGAAAGTGTTGGTATTTTTAGCTTTTATTTGTTCCTAGAAAGGTTTGAAACCTTTCTGAAATGGAGAGGTGTGATGTTTGCTGCAGCAACTGGATTTGTAAAAAGACACTGAACATTTTTTGTGCTCAATAAAAAGGAGCTATTGAGGCTGTAAAGGAGCAAAACAATTTTGTAAGAGCCTTTTCCTCCTGTTCTAAGAGTATGCTGGCTGGAAGGAGGACGGGCAGCTGAAGCACAGCACTGCTGTCATACAATTCCTGGATACATCTGGTTTGTCTGCAGCCTCATCCAAGCATGGAGAGCAAAACTGCTTTGTCTGCTGCCTTTTTTGTAGACACTGCCTCAGGTATCACAAACCTATCCTTTTCTGTATTTCACCCCACAGTCTTTGTTGCTGTGTGTTAATGATCATCACCTGACTGGCTTCATTAATGTCATACAGCTTGTTTTGTAAAAGTAATTTTTGAGAGAGCAGCATTTCACTTCAGTGGATTTATTTTGTAGTTAGAAATGCCTTAAAGCTGTCTCTGCCACGGGCTCTTTTAACCAAATGTATGATGCACCTTACATAAAGGCAGTTCTAATTTCTTTCTCATCATAACTGACTTAAAAGACATATTCTTTACTTTTATCAGTAAGGTGCTGGGAAAATTTTGGGCAATGCCACTCTCTCATCTATTTTGTTTGGGATGGTGGATCAACAAAAGGAAACCTGGTCATCCGAAGTACTTGCGTGCTCAGGGTTTTCAGAAATGTCTTAGCAGTTCAGACCTTGAGAAATGCAGGTTTAGAAAAAGCAATGGAAGGTTTAGAGAATTAAAATACAAACTGTATGCCAGTAATTCTCTGTTTTCCTCCACAGCCTAAGCTCTACTTGTTCCTCTATCTTAAGGACTCCTGAGCAAGAGCCTGCTCTCCATCTGTCTTTTGCTACTGCAGTAACACCAATGTTTCCAGCTATCGCCAGTAGATGTTTCTGTAGAGGGAAGTGCTTCTGCACATGGCAGGGGTCAAGGTGTTTTTTGGCCTGCTGAAAACATTGTCAAGTTCAGAGGTTGGTAGCTGGGGCACCTAGCTTGAGAAGTGAGGACTATTCTCCTTGGGTCTCAGACTGCTGCCCTCAAGTGACAGACGCAGTGGGACGTTTTGCAGTGTTTATCACTGATAACAAAACATTCCAGTCATGCCAAGGCTTCTGGCATCAAAGGAAAGGATCTAAAGTGGTTACAGTTTTCTCAGTCTGAACATTGAGTACGGATGGAAATTTATGTCTTTGACTCTCCGTAAGTCTGACGTCCTTTCCCAGGGCTGTTTGATTTCTCTCATGAGAAAACAAGAGTCTGAAGTTTTCCAGAGATTTGATTGTATCTGCTTCTGTCCATTAATGAAAAAAGCACCAGCTTCCAACTCTCCCTTCACTGAGACAGCATGAATAATTGCCCACATTGGACAAGGATACTTCAGTCTCTTTTATTTTTTTAAATTTTTAATTTTTTTTTCTTCTTTCTAAACAAATTTGCGAGTGCAGAAGGGGAAAGGAGCTTCTCAAGACTGGTGCTCTAAGTCCTGGCTCCTAGCCAGTCTGTTAATGTTGTCTCATAATCTGTGTATTCAAAGAACAGAACAATTCTGTGGTCAATCTCCTTGCATTAGCTCGGGAGGTGTTTTTTTCAGCTTTGATTACTAAGTGATAAGATCAGCTTTGTTTAAAAACTAATACAAAGATCTTCCTGATAGATCTGGGCTTTTTTTTTTTGTTTGTTTTTTTGTCATTTAAAATATCCTCCTGTACTTGTTTGTTTCAGCCAAATTTGTCATTTACTGTTTGTTGAAAAGAGTCTGAAGAGGTAAGCTTATCACAAATGCGACGTACACACACTCCCCATAAACTAAAATCCTCAACAGCACAAGAGAACTTCCTTTATAAGCCTGCAATAAAATATTTCAAGAGAGGAAGGGAGTCAAGAGAGAGACACATGAACTTTCAGACCTCAATAAAGGCTGGCAATAATGAAAGTTTGTGAAATCTACCATTCCCCAAAACATCTAGAGCACTAGATTATGCCTTGACTTTTCTTGCTGCAATTCTGTTAGTTGCAGTGGTAGAGCACTGCATGTAAATTGGAGTGGGATTTTGCCTTTTATATAGCAGAGGAGGGAAGGACAGAGTTGCCATATGCCAAATTTTTCATTTTTCCAGAGGGACAGATTAAAATAATGTATTAGACAAATAATCCAAACCTTTGGGGCAGGTGAAAACATTTCTAGATTCTCCTGGGATGTATGTGATAGATAACTCCTCTGATATTAAAACACTCGGAATAAATGGGGGAGGGAGCTCCCACATCTGTTTCCTCTATAGACCTATTTTCAAAATCTCTTCCTGTCACAAAATAGCAGAGAGAGATACTTCTGGCTATGAATTTAAGAGGTAGATCATTCCTGCCTTCCTGCCTTCCTTCCTGCCTTCCTGCCTGCCTGCCTTCCCTCCTGCCTGCCTCCCTCCCTCCCTTCCCTGCCTTCTCTCCCCTTCCTCCTTCTCTCCCCTCCCTCTTTAATATCTCTCTCCCCCTCTACCTTTTTAAACTCCATTCCAACTGCAGTTAGAACTTACTGCTCACACGTTTTATTGAAATGCTGCTTTGCGTAATTGCAATGCTATGTAAGATGGCTGTTTGCACTGGCATACGAACAAGTTAGAAAAATGTAAATAGTGCATTAAATGAACAGGGATTTTGGATAATTTAAAAATACTAATTTTATGCTTTTTTGGATCCTTTTGCTCGTGGGCAGACAAAAGAAACCCAAATTGTGGATACTCAAATTATTCTATATACTCATCTAGGCTTATTCTTCCATTCTTCAAGCCAGCTCCCCACAGACACATTTGTATAAACAGAAGGATGCTAATTAAATTGCCAGGGAGACACAATCTATTTAAAGTCTCAAAGCACAATTTTACTTTTAGGCTTCATATTGTGATAGTGTAAAAGAACAAAGTTTCTCTTCAAGGTTTAAATGTAATGAAGTGAAATTTTTCGTTAAGTATGTGCTATTGGGCTGCTCTTATCTCTGCTAACATGCACCTGGTTTCCTTTCATATCTTGCCTTTGTTATTTGTTAAATCTCCAGTGGTCTTTCATGTTTTTTAGAGGACTGCAAAACGCATTAAAACTTTGCAATTGTTTATTTCCTTGTGCTTTCCCATTTACCCTCCTTTTGCAGTTCCCTCAGTTTGACATAAAGTAACAAACTTGAAACTGCCATCTATACTGATAGTATTTATGTGTCTATTTATTTTAGGTCTATTTAGTTCTTATGCTGACATATAGGTATAGATCTGACATATAGATATATTTTTTTCAATCTAGTATCTTAATTTTTCAAACAAGAAAGGACCATATAATTCCTTTTCTTCTGATGCATAGCAGTGATCATAACTTTTTTTTCCAGGGTGACAATTCCCTTATGATTTTTCTCCTTATGTTTTCTCCAAGGTGTTGTAACAAAGTCTTTCCTTGGGGACACCTGTGTAATTCTGTAGCTAAGTATATTTGAACCTAATTTTTTTAAGTCTTCAGAGGTAGAAGCTCTCCAGTATTCATATATGGGGCACATCCTCTTCTGAAGCCTGAATATTTTGAGCCAGAAAAACTATTATGTTTGGTTTTGAGGGAAGTCTTCCCATATACCTTGTAACACGAGGCAGACAGAGAGCTCATCCAGCTTTCCTCAACCCTAAGTTTACCTCCATGACAAAGCTCTCTGTGCAGTGGCGTGTGGCTCATACATTTTGGCTAGACTTGCTGAAGTGGACAGAATTTGTAGGCCCTCTTAAAAAACATGTGTAGTAGGCAATTTGGGATTTGTGTGTCACTTGCTGCAAAACGGCAATTCAAAGGCAAGGATCAACAGCCTGTTTAGAGGGTGACAGGTGTGTTGGCTGGAGGGGCAGGAGGAAGCAAGAGAGTAGATGAATGAATGACTACTACATACCTATCCAAAAGAAATAACTTGCTTAAAAGTTATCAGCATAAGTTGGTGGTTGGAGACCTGCAGGTTCAGTGCATATGTTTGCACTTGCAGCCCAGAGAAGTTCTTTTTGCTAGGAGCATTATTGCAGCTTTTTAAATTATTTGTTTCAAGAATAAATTGTTTTCCAACAATTTAGGAACTCCTGGTTTTGCTTAACATGCTTGTGAAGCTCATGGCATTGCAACACCTGGTTCACTTCCCTTTGAATTTGAGGTATGTCTTTTAATGTGACTGACAGGAACTTGATCCAGTTTATGTGCAGTCTAAAAGCATTTTGCTGAAAAAAATTGTTAGTGGCCTCTACCTCAATGCACTCCTGTGCTGCAGGCACAGTGGTAGCAACATATGGCTGAGTGGTGGGAGAAGGATTCCTTAGGAGAATTAAGAGTTTGGCATAGTTCCTGCAGTGTGGTTTAATGCAGAAGTTAGGTGCTAGTGACATGGTACTAGTTCCATATGAGGTCTTTTGGGGCTGTACAAAATTAATCTGCCTTCAGATGTGCTCTCACTTGTCTTATGTGTCTTTGGCTGTGTGCTGGGAGCCAGGCAAACTCACATGGCCCTGGTCGTGTATCCAGTGGCCTCTTGCAATAACCCCTGAGTACATCAGGGTGGATTTTCAGTTTTGTGGAAAACAGTCATTTTGCTTTCAATTCAAACCTCAATGAAAAATACATTTCCAAAATCTGAAAAAAAAAAAAAAAAAAAAGGAAGACAGACTGAAAGTGTTGGGATTGTTCAGCCTGGAGGAGAAGGCTCCAGGAAGACCTTATTGCACTTTTCAATATATAAAGAAGTCTTATAAGAAAAATGGAGAAAGACTTTTTACTAAGGCCTGTAGTGACAGGGCGAGGGGCAATGGTTTTAAGCTGAAAGAGGGTAGATTTAGCTTAGGTATTAGGAAGAAGTTCTTTAATGTGAGGGTGGTGAAACACTAGAACAGGTTTCCCAGGGAAGCTGTGGGTGCCCCTCTCCCTGGAAGTGTTCAAGGCCAGGTTGGATGGGGTTTTGAGGAACCTTACCTAGTGGAAGATGCCTCTGCCTATGGCAGTGGGATTCCTTAGGAGAATTAAGAGTTTGGCATAGTTCCTGCAGTGTGGTTTAATGCAGAAGTTAGGTGCTAGTGACATGGTACTAGTTCCATATGAGGTCTTTTGGGGCTGTACAAAATTAATCTGCCTTCAGATGTGCTCTCACTTGTCTTATGTGTCTTTGGCTGTGTGCTGGGAGCCAGGCAAACTCACATGGCCCTGGTCGTGTATCCAGTGGCCTCTTGCAATAACCCCTGAGTACATCAGGGTGGATTTTCAGTTTTGTGGAAAACAGTCATTTTGCTTTCAATTCAAACCTCAATGAAAAATACATTTCCAAAATCTGAAAAAAAAAAAAAAAAAAAGGAAGACAGACTGAAAGTGTTGGGATTGTTCAGCCTGGAGGAGAAGGCTCCAGGAAGACCTTATTGCACTTTTCAATATATAAAGAAGTCTTATAAGAAAAATGGAGAAAGACTTTTTACTAAGGCCTGTAGTGACAGGGCGAGGGGCAATGGTTTTAAGCTGAAAGAGGGTAGATTTAGCTTAGGTATTAGGAAGAAGTTCTTTAATGTGAGGGTGGTGAAACACTAGAACAGGTTTCCCAGGGAAGCTGTGGGTGCCCCTCTCCCTGGAAGTGTTCAAGGCCAGGTTGGATGGGGTTTTGAGGAACCTTACCTAGTGGAAGATGCCTCTGCCTATGGCAGTGGGGTTGGACTAGATGATCTTTAAGGTCCTCTCCAACCCAAACCATTCCATGATTCTATGATTCTGTGGTAATTTAATATGAGCTCATCAGCTGAAGCTGACAGAACCGGAGACCTGCCGGCTGAGTGTGTTTCTTGTTCTATCAGATGTTTTCTTCCGCAGATAAAGTAGATGTCTTTGGGGTTTTTTTAGCACGTGACTTGGTTTGGCATGTGAGAGCAAGGCTGGGATCTGCTGGCATCTGCTGAAGTCAGCGGCAAAACCCCCGTCGATTTCGGCAGCGCCCGGGTTTCACTGCCAGGGCTGCCTTTTCCCCTCCCCGCTGCTGCCCTCCGTTCTGTCAGCAGGTGGCAATCTCGACTTTTGGTCTGAACTTCAGAAAAGTTCTGCGTGTACAACACATACTCTTTATTCAAAAAGCTGTTTTGCTTTGCATCGGGTATTCTGACTGGGAGCTGGGGGAGATCTCGTTCCAAATCTCTCTGAACATTTAAACGCTTACTTAGTCATCAAAGTATTTTTAAAAGCAGAACTTAGGAAGCCTATTTCTTTACAAGTCATTGTTGTTCTTTTCCCGTCCCCAGCTCTCGATTGTAGACATAAACTCCCACAAATCAAACCTGAGCTGTACACATTAAGTTGTGTGTATCGTGTCTTTGACTGTGAACCACAGATATGAATTAATATGCTGGTACTCAGACATCATAAATTTGCATGTTCTAACATCCGGACTTAATGTCACTTGTTAATATTTCAAATTAATCTTGTAAAAGATGATGGAAAATGAAAAAAACCTAGATATTTACATGCCTGTTGTTAAGTGTTTGCCTTGCCTATTAGGTCCAAGCAACCTAATGTTCTTTCCTCATGGAACAATTGGCCAATAACATACCCAAGGTCAGCAAGTCCTTGAGCTCTCTGCTGTGTAAGTGCCAGTCTTGCAAAGCAGCTCTAAGGGTATTTCAGCATTGACATCCTCTGTCCATGCCCCTTTCTGAAACCCCTTTTGCATACCAAAATGTACAGCAGTGCATGGTTTCGTATGAAAATAAATGAATATTGATTTGTTTGCCTAAGCTTTGGGGGAAATTTGAATTTCTCTTTGAAATTGAGAGAGACATATGTAAGTCTTTTCACAGCAGGTATTTTGATTTTAGCCTTGCTGTCTGAGAGACACAAGCAAGCTAAAACGTCTTGTTGGTTGCTTGTCCTTTGGCTGTGGCATGAAAAAAAGCTTTTCATTTTCTGACTGCCATTTGCTCTGGACTATTAATACCTAGAATCTGTACTTTAAAATATGGTCTGTATTCTGACAGCTTGAGGAAATTTGATGAGGATTATTAGGAAATTAAGTTACAGCTAAGTTAAGCAATTACTCTAAGGGCATCAGTCCACAAGGACAAATGAACCTGCACAGATTCATTATGTCTGTTGGTCGAAAACAGGGTATGAAACATTATTTTTGTTCAATTTAAGGGCAGAGATGGTTTTGTGGAGTTTGTGTAGGTATAATAAAGAAAAATGTGCAGGCCACTACAATTTCAAGGTGTAACCTCTCCAACAGAGTAGCTATTTTTAAGAACCTCCTCTACTTTGATTATGACCTGCCTCACTGCTCTGCCTATGCCTGAGTGTGTTTCTCCTCTGCTCAAGACGATGCCCAAGCAGCCTCTGACAACTTGGGAAGCGCCGTCTGCTTCCACCACGGGCAGGCAGCTGGAGCTTTCCTGCAGGAGCAGAGTCACCCAAGTTTAGGTTAAAATAAAAGCATGCTGTTGGCCCATGGCAACCTGCAGATGCACTGGGCATTGTGTTGCCCTTGAGTCCTCTTAGCTGTGCTGGGACCTGCCATGCAATTTCCACATTGTCCCTTAGGTAATTGTTCCAGGTGCTTGGATGCCATGGTGACAACTTCTGTCAAGACAGATAAGGAGGAACTGTTGCTGAGTTAAAACAAGTGGTATATTCACGCCTGGAAAAACTGCTGTTCTGAGGCAGCACTTGAACAACAGATGTTTTAAAATAAACATTTTAGCTGGGGAGGTTTTGCAGTCTCTGTCCTCAGAGATTTTCAAGACCCAAATAGATAAAATCCTGAGCAACCTATTCTGATGTCACAGCTGACCCACCTTTGATAAAGAGCCCAACCAGGGTAGGAGTCCCTTCCAGACTGAGTGGCTATGGTCTTCCACATGGGCTGCTGCATTGCCCTGAGGCTTGAACCTGGTCAAAACCCGTTGTATCTGCAAGTCCTAGGCCTAGGACTTACACCTCTGCAAGTCCTATTAATTTCCAAATTTTCCATATTCAAACAACAGTTAACCTTCAATAGTTGTGTGAGTTGTTATCTCATATTACTCTTGGGGAAACTGGAAAAGGCAACCCTGATAATGCAGCTGCTCAAGGAAGTGTTTTCCCATCCCAGATTCCTTTCCTGTTTTGTACTAGAGTGAAACTAGGACATTTCAAAGGAAAGATAAAGAACAGTTTTTCACAGTTGAGAATAGCCAATAAGCCACTGGGAAGGGCACTAATGGGGCATGTAAGAGGCAAGGTTCACATCTCTGGGCCAATGAGGCACAGGTCTTTCAACCTTTAGGTATTTTAGGGTTGCCTATTCTTTTTCTAGTGGTTACCAGACGTTTTTAGGTTCCACAAACTTTCTTGGACTTCTCCCAAAAGAATATAGGCCTATTAGAATTTTCCTTTCTTGTTATTCTGGCTTTTTATCAGAACATGCCTTTTATTAAATTTCATAACTGCATCTAGCTAGGAAACACCAGCTCCTAATAATGAGCTCAAAGTATTGGACACCATAGTCTCTTGTTTCTGGGAATGGCATTGTCTGAACTGAGTGGCTTATGTAGGTGGGAATCACTGTTCACTTGAACTTGAAGCTCAGGTTATCAGTGAATGAAATCCAGACACACAGAGTCTAACAGGTTTTGCATTCCATTGAATTAATATCCCTTAAACTCCAGAGTTGCTCTATGTCTAGTTTGTCTACAGAAATGTAATGCTGTAATAATTTCCTTTAAGAGTAAAAAGACAAAACATCCTTTTTTTTATTATTATTTTTTTTATTTTTCTTTCCTGGAGGAATTTGCTTGTAATGCAAAGCAGAACAACTCCAAAACAACTGCCCTTGTCTTTTACGTTGGTTTTTTTTTTGTTTGGGTTGTGGTTGTTTATGTTTGGGGTTTTTTTTTTTGTTTTTTTCTTTTTTGTTTGTTTGTTTTTTTATTTTGGGGGTTAAAGACCAATAATCATCTACTCATCTTTTTCTATCAATTTGTTCATGCAGTTATTCTAAGCAGTAGATCAGATTAAAAATCTGACAAATTACAGTGTTTTTCTTTGAGACAGAATCAAGCTCTACAAAGGTGTCTCAGGATGTTGTGACCTCCAACTAAATGTGAAATAATTTGCCACAGGTTTTTCTCCAATATTTGGACCTAAGAAAGCAAAAAAACACAGGCTCATGAAGAATAATTTCTGCTGGACTTCTCCAATGTCACTCTTTGATAAAAGCAAACATTTGGTATGGTCCCAAAGTGGAAGCTGCTGGAGTAGAGGCTACCAGGGAGAACTGGAAGGCAGAGAAAATGTCAACAATTGCCAGTGCTGGGAAAGGGGCTTGGGAAAGTTCATGGGAAAGTTTCTATTCCATACATTCATTTACATTTTCTGTGAAACATAGAGCAGCATGCTTGCTGGCCAGAGTTGGGAGGCTCTGTTCGTACAGAAAAAGACTGGCACATAAGGTGGAAATGAGGACGGGAGAAAGAGCAGTGAGTGGTATGAAATTAAGTGTTTCAGAATGCAATATTATGTCATTCTTCTGTTCTCAAGGTCGTTATCATGAGGAAATTCTTGAGGAAGAGAGAGATCTAGACATACTACCTGAATTAATAATGATTTTGGTCTTCTAATATGATGAATCTGTGAAAGAACCAAAAACCATATAAGGTGCATCAAAAGAGATGCTTCCAGTGGAGACAGGGAATCCATTTTAATAATTAAAGCCTGGAAGGGAATATGGTTGTTCTGTACAGCTACAAGGTCCTAATACTTCTGTGACTGGTTCAAAACACTGCTGTAGTTTTCCTTTAAAATTTGTGCCATTTAGAACTCCAGCTCCATGTTTTTGCAGAAAGCTTAATAGAGCCAGTTGCCTGCAAAAAGCAAACAGATTTGCTCCATGACTTACAGCTATTTTTTTGGAGCATGCTTAGGAAACTTTGCAAGATGAGCCTTGCAGAGTTTCATAAAAATTTCTGTCCCATGGGAGAAGAACAGTTTGGCTAAGCATGAGGTTCATTAACTTTTGGGTGACCTTTTCACAGCAGTTACATGGCTGTTGCAGAAGCAGGTAATGAAATGCTGATAATTTTGAAAAACCAAGAGTGCATTCCATAAATGTGGCTAGAGGCAACAATGCGAAATCTGAAGAAACAGGTTTCCTTCTTCTCACTTATAGTTAAAAAATAAAGCTGAATTCAAAGACAAATCAAATTGTGCAAGATTCTGAATATGATTTAAAGAGAACCAGTGTTGCTGCAGGTTTTGTGTTGTTCTTAGCATGGAGACACATTATTTTCATTAAATGGGCAAACAATAAATGGATTAACCTGGCAGGGAGGAAAATGGCATACTCTACTCAAATTCTGCAGCTATTCTGGGGAAGGTGACAAATGTGTGAGTGGAGACTAGGCTGTTTGTCTTTTAACCCGTCCTTCACCCTCCAAAAAATGCCCAGTAACTGCAAGCAGAAAAGGCAATATAGGTGTGTGCAAAGGGGTGGGGTAACTGAAGATGTGTATATTTTCTTTTAGTGGGAGCACTTGGCTGTAAATAGGAGGGGAAATATCCAGTAACTTGGGATCTCAGGAGCACAGGAGTAGAGCATGCATGGCTACAACAGATCTGATTATGTTCGTCTTGGGAAGGATCTGCCTTGCAGATCTCACCTTTGTTGGGGTTTTCTAAGAATACATGTCCAGTAATGCACCCCAATGGTTAGTTTTGTCCAAAACAAAGATCTGAAGGAAAGTCTGTTAGTTTGTGTGACCAACTATAGGCAACAATGCTGTCACCAAAGTTGCATTTTCCATCTGAGTCCAAGTGAACCAGAAATCCTTGAAATACACAAAATCTCATATGGAGTGTATTTTTAGTGCCATTGTTTTTTAGTAGAATGGTTATTACAAGTCTCACAAGAAGTGAGATGTCCAGCTTATGCTTTGTTTGTAGTGGGCTTGAGAAAGGGCTGAGAAATTCCAGTCTGACTCATGAACATTTCTTTATACAGCTTCTTGGGGATTAAGGTGAAAAAATACATTTGTCATCCTCTAGTCTAATAACAAGAAGTTTTGAAGAGCTATCTTTCATTGGTGAAAGTCCAGTAAAGGCATCATAGGTTGGTGTAAAGGCTTTGTGGGTTTTGGGTTGTCCTGTAGAATTCAGAGGTCTGCTGTGACATTAGGTGGAGAGATACACAGATCCTTGGGGGATGTGAATCTCAAAGAGTTACCACAACAGAAGCTTAGTGTTTCCATTACCATGCAATGAAACATCAACAGCCTGATTATAATAATTCAAATTGCTGTCATCAAAATAGTGAGATTTCTACTTTAAAAAATTTAAATTGTCCAAAATATATAGCAATAATCAGATGTGGGGCTGAGCTGTTGTCCCTGACCTCTGGAGATAATTGGGCTGAAGCTCTGTGTATCAGCCTTTTCAACAGATATTTTCAAGCATGAAACAATGCATTTCAGATGGGGGAGAGAGGAAAAGGGATTATGAAAATCCCAGTGAGCCATCCTGGCTTTCACTCTAGTTTATTTGGTTTACTTTTCCTGAGTGTTTCCATGGGGAAAATGGATAAGAAGCATTGTAGGTGTCATATTTTCTGACCAGAGCACTTCTGGGTTTTATCTGTAACCTGAATTAATTTTAGAATGGATTATATAGCGATAATTGGCTCCTTATAACATTCTCCCTGATTTGCTACTCCCAGGAACATTTTTGGCTGAATTAGTTACAAAGGGTTAGCAGCTTTACCATGGGGAGTTTGCAGCTTCTACACAAGCATTTTTCTTGTTATATTGAAGACTCAGAAATTTTATAACCTCCTAATTCAGAGTTCTAAACTCCCATCTCAGTACATTGCAAATGAACGGAACCACATTCAGTCCCTGTGTAAGTGCCCTCAGCCACAATTTTTAGTGGCTTGAATTTTTTTGGTGAAGGAGAGCAGGGGCAAGTCTATAGAAAAATTTAATAAATCTGAGCCTCTGTGCCCTCACAAGTGGGCTATACGGCAATGTTAGTAGCCCAGACATTGATTGCAGTGCTTTAAGCTTTGTCAAGATGCTCTGTAGATCAGAGCCAGTTCACATTCACACGATTCAAAGCTTTGCCAATGAATTTCAGGGACTGTAAGGTAAAGGTGAGCCAAGCACTTACTTCAGGCTATGTTTGTATCATGTGTTAAGTCTCAGTTCGGGCTCAGCAAGAGTGTTGATGCACTGCTATTTCATCCTCAAATACAGGTCTTATCTGGAAGGAGAGAGATACTTAACACATATGATGCAGATGTAGCTTTTAACACACTAGAACACTACCTCTGTACTGATTGTCTATGTGTGTTTATAGATCTGAAATTTGCTTTACAGAAAAAAAACAAATTTGCATTGCTGTTAAGGAATATATTTAATGAGACTAAACTGGACTCTGATTATATCGAGTCATTAGCCAGCTTAGACCCCATTGCAAGGACAGTGTCTCTAGTAGAATGATAGATAGATGTTCAAGTTCTTTTTTAATGCTTTGATTGGTTTATAAAAATAATGCCCAGTTACTACCAGAGCGAGATCCTTTAGGAATACACGTTATTAAACATCTTCCTTAAAAGTTACAAATAAGTTATACAGGAGATGTTAATATTATGAGTGCTGTAAGTGTGTTTTAGAAATGCTTTGTGATGACATATGAAATGTTATAGTGCATGGTGGCAGATCCGATCTTCTTTATTTTTAGGATGTAAGTGGAGATGATCATGACCCCTTTAATGTGCCAGAGCAGGGAAGTGGAATAGAACTGGGAGTAGATGAGTGAGTAGAGAATAGAAACTCATCAAAAATTGTGATGTACTAATGAACAGGAATTGGAGAAGACAGAAGACATCAGTGGGTCGCTGTAAAAAAAAGATCCCAGTTGGAAAAGGGCTTTTCCAGATTTTGATTGATAGCAAAGAATGAGAGGAATTTTCTTTTTTATCATCCCATTACTCATATAAGGAACAGAGAAAGTAATTTTCCTTATGAAAGTTGTCTTTTCACAGCTGAGAATCTACCCTATGGCTCTCTGCTTTGTTTCCATGCCCTCTGATTTTCATGTTCCAGATTGCAGCCTAGTTGCCTGGCTGAAACTGGAATTAGTTCTCTAACCACAAATAATGTCAGAGAGAATGAGGCGTTGCAGTGTAGTAAACCTACACAGGCAGTGCCAGATGGCTTTTACAGTCCAGTTTGGCCCATGAGCGTTTGCTCCTGTGAGTGCATGTGTGTATTTTAAAAAAACAAAACCGAAATCTAGTAGCTGCTGGTAACTGGACCATCTGGTAGCTGTTCCATCCAGTATAATGTCATTTAGTTTTTTGCTTTTCAAGCAGGTCTGTTTTAAATGGCTTATTTTAATCACCAGAAACCACATATGTGCCAGTCAGTCGTCTAGTAGTTCCCAGCACTCTTCCCTCTATGCAGCCTCCTTCTGTCAGCTGGGGTTTTCCCCAAGATGCCACTCACATTGATACCAACTTTGTCTCTTCCCCTAGGCATCTCCCAGTTTTGCATATGTGCTGCGTTTTTTCCAGTGGAAAGCAGTTTCTGTCTCAATCATTTCCTTTTCATAAGGAAGTCTGTTCTTCCTAAATACTCATGTCTTTTAGCAACCTTTGTTTGGTCTCATTCTCTGTTGGGGTGAGATTTGATCTCATCTACCCTAATTACTGCTTTAAAAATTTAAACAATGAAATCCACGTGTCTTATAACCTTCCCCTTGTGCAGCTGAACTGGTTATAGAGCCATGCATGTCCCCAAAGCAGGTGCATGGAAAATCATGCCTAACTGCCTTTATCAGAGGGGAAAAATATTTCAGCAAGTAGATCAGGAGGAAAGTACAAATGGCTGTTGGCTAGATAGTTTCTCCTGTATCACCCTTGAGCAAGCTGAGCACCTGAGGCTTCAGTAAGTGCTATTGTTTAACTCTTTGTCTCTTACCTAATGGCCTGAACAGGATTCAGGATCATGCAAGGAACAGCTACACACAGTATGCTTTCCTGTCTAATCAAACTATTTTCTCTAGCTTCTTCACATCTGATATGTGTGTTTAGTGTCCATGAGATAGTGTTGTGATGTTCTTCCCTCTGGAGAAAAAAGCTTCCAAAGTGAGGCCTCTACTGTGAACTCTTATGTTTGTCTTTCCCAGATACAGGTAGGGAAATGGACTGTCAAAATAGCTACCTGCTGTATGTGTGCAGATGCCTGAGCTCTTTCTCCTTATGTTTAAAATGCACAGCAGCTTTCAGATTCAGCTTATCCTTGAAAAAACACACTGTTGTAGGGAATGTTGTTAATACAGCACAGGGCAAACTGTATATTCTTTTTCCTTTCCCTCTGACCATAATTTTGATTAGCAAAGTGCTGCAAAGGGCTTGCAAACAGGGCTGTAGTTTGCTGTGCTCTCACTCCGCAGTACCCTGCAGTGGAGGCACTGGGCTGCGCGATGCAGGAGTCGTAATGCGCAGTGTTGCTCCCCGGATCTGTGCTCTTGATTTAACAACTCTGCATTCCCAGCTCACCCATAGGCATGTGCAGGCTATATCCACCACTCCAGTACAGCTTTCTCAAACTATATGATTTCTAAAAGTGCACAGGGTAGATGGGGGCTTGGAATAGAAAAACAAGAAGATGGAAGCCTTCATTTTTAGACAATCTCTGTAAGATAGCAAGTAATAATAATCTGAAATGAATACTCTGCCAGTATTTTTTTTCTATTGTAATCTATATAGTTTCATTTTAATATGTTAAAGAAGTTCTTTTGCCTAGTCAAGGGGTGAAATGGTGTGCCATTTTGACATTTATTCGCAAGAAATGCATTTCATAACACACATTTTTAATTTCTGCTTCCTCTCAAAAGCTAGCACGACTGACTATACTCTAGCACTGCAGGCAAAACTAAAATATATGGTTGCAGTTCCTCTTTATTTTAAACTGTATAATATTGTATCTTTCCATGTGAAGACAAAGTTCATGTTGAATGAGTACATGATTAGATAATTACAACTTCAAAAACACATCCTAGGATGGAACTGTATGAAGCCAGTATTACAAGCAGGATTCTCAGCAACAGTCATCCCTGCCATTGAAGTACCATGGCATTGCTGTGAAATAGAAATGTTTTGTTTTCTTACTACTCACAGCATAGTCCAAGACAGTCAACTGTCTGGATTGGCAGAGAGAGACTGGATTGGCAACATATTGTATCTATCACACTATAACACTGCTGAGGCTGCAAATTATAGCTGTTTGGTTTTACAGACAGGATTTGTAGGTATTTTCATTTATGAAAAATACTATAGCAGTAACTCTAAGAAAAATACATATAGAATGGCACATTTACTGGCATCTGGAAGAAATCAATGGGCACAAGTTCATTGCTTTGTACACGTGGGAGCTCTTGTCTAGCAATTCCCTTTCATCAGAATTTAGTCCCAGTTTCAGAAGAGAAAACCAGTGGTGTGAGAATCCACCAGTTAAAAAATGTGCTTCTCCTGGTTTTGTGATATTCATGGGCAACTATCGATGGTGTGTGGCCTTAATGTATCATAGAATCATAGAATCATAGAATCCTAGGGGTTGGAAGGGACCTCGAAAGATCATCTAGTCCAACCCCCCCTGCCAGAGCAGGGTCACCTAGAGTAGATCACACAGGAACGCATCCAGGTGGGTTTTGAATGTCTCCAGTGAAGGAGACTCCACAACCTCCCTGGGCAGCCTGTTCCAGTGCTCTGTCACTCTCACAGTAAAAAA
>NW_009954194.1:2018848-2036005 GCF_000747805.2 Chaetura pelagica | reverse complement strand
TATTGCCTCTAGTGTTAGTTTTGTTAGCTATGTATTTGAAAAAGCCCTTTCTATTATCCTTAACCTGACTTGCAAGGTTAAGTTCCAAGGAGGCCTTAGCTTTCTTAATTGCCTCCCTTCATCCTCTGACAACAGTCCTATATTCCTCCCAAGTGACCGGCTCCTCCTTCCATGATCTGTAGATTTTCCTTTTCCACTTAAGTTTGCCCCGCAGTTCCTTTTTTAACCATGCAGGTCTCATGGCTCCCTTACTAGATTTCCTAACCATTGGGACGCTCTGATCCTGTGCTTGCAAGAAGTAGTCCTTGAATGTTGTCCAGCTATCTTGAGCCCCTTTACCTTCTAGCACCCCGTCCCATGGGATTTCCCTTAACAGTTGATTGAGGAGGCCAAAGTTTGCCCTGCAGAAGTCCAGAGTTCTGGTCCTGCTGGGTATTCTGTTCCTTCCATGCAGGATCCTGAACTCCACCATCTCGTGATCACTGCAGCCAAGGCTGCCATTGACCACCACTGCTTCAACAACGCCCTCCTTTTTGGTGATTACAATGTATAGTCAATAAGTGTTTCAATAGATGAAACCAAACCTTCAACATCCTCTTTAATAGGAAGAAATTAAAGGAAAAAAATGAGGTTTTCACTATTGCTTTTGGCAAAACATGGTTGCATGCACAAAACCCCCCAGAGTCAACTATGGATGTTAAATACACTCTTGCATAAGCTTACAGCTCTCAAATGAAATAAAAGATCCCTAAGTAATAATCACATCGATATTTGCTCTTACAACATTTTCCAGAACTTGGAGAAGAAAACAATTTTTTGGCTGATGTATCTGTTGGTTCCTTGGTGCTTGTGGTTTCATTTACATACAGGAACTTCAAAATAATGGCAGCACTGTGTAGCAAGGTGTTGTCTCTGAGAAATATCTATGAAGCAGTATAGTGACACCACTTGCCAAAGAGGGATAAAACCCCTAAGTTTTGGTCCTCCTTAAAAAGCAGCAGAGTGTGAGCATGTAATGTACAGAATTTAAAAGCACAAGCCTTGAGGATAATATCTGGGACCTGTCAGTGTTTCCTATGACATTCTTTCACTTGTAGAGTCCCTGAAATATTATTTCTTTCTTTCCGCCTATTCAACATATATTTGGAACCACTAGACAAGATGTTAGACAATGGACAACTGACTACCAGCCAAACATATATATTTCAAACAATCTCTTGTATAGCAGTGTAGTGGTATAGAACACTTTCTGCCATCTCCAGCTATTCTGAGGACTCTAGCTGTATCCTGGAAATACAAACCCATTCCTGTGACTCCTTTTTCCTGCAAGGAGTGGCAGTCCCCTAAACCTGAATGGAAAGGTTTGGCACTCTGGCTGCTGCAGCAAGCATAGAAAACAACATGAGCCCACACAACATACATCTTTTTCTTTCCCCAAACCAACCTGCAGAGCTCCAAAGAAAATTCAAAGTTTTGGAACTCATGCTTCAGATTTCTAATGGCTGGGGTTAAGTTTGCCTATAGTGTTAGTCAAAGCTTTGTCATAAATATGGTATTCAAGGTTTCTATGTCTCTGTCATAACAGAACTTCCTACAGATAAAGGTTACATTTGACTATGTTGGGAACAGAGATTTCTTGACAGCCTGTCTAAGATTAGATCAAACACCCACAGGAAATTAGGATAATCCCAAACCCACTCTCTTCCTCCTCAAGTGCAAGTCTTTGTACTTGTCTAAGTGGCATAAAAACATTTAGAGCTGATGTATAAAGTGCTACCAAGATTAAAGCTGAACACATATACATGTATGTGAACACAGTATTTCAGGGGATGTGGTATTTCAGGGGATGTGGTATTTCAGGCCCTCTGTCATGACACCCGAGACACTTCTGGTTGGACCTCAACTAGAACATCTGGAACAATGCAGGCCCAGGCCAGCTGGAAGCAGGGCTAGAGGTGGTTAGCAAAGAACACCGTCAGTGAGTTCTTGTTCCTTTCCTACAACAGACCAAACACCCACCATTTTGAAAAATACTTACTGAATGTAAGAAGAACAGGACCAGCAGAACACTCAGAAATAACAGTATGTGTGGGGTATGAAAGGCAAATGTGTGGGTGGGTTAATAAAGACTTGCCAGTGTGAAACAGCAGTGGAAATGACACCTGGAACTGCCTCTTTCAGTAATGACACTCAGTAGCTGAATTTTATTTTGTTTTGCAAGCAGCTAATCCCCACACTGCAGGTGTCCATTAGCAGTGTAATGTGTGGCTGGTGGCTGCATCCCTGCTTTCTACTGTACCTGTGGCAGATTCCTTCTCTTTCATCTCAGACCTCCTACCCCTTAGACACCAACACACAATCCCATTTTCCTACTGAATTGGCCCTTATTTCCTCTATGTCCCCAAACTGGAACATCCCTGCTTTCCCTGCGCAGCCTCCTTGGGGTGTGCATCCCTGCAGAGCATGCAGAAACCCAGGGCATTGCTTGTATCAGCAAATACATGATAAGAATAATAAACTGCTGAAGGAAGAGGTAGAAAGTAATGCGTATTACCTGCTTCCCAGAGCTGCCCCAATGCAGGCTCTTGGCACATCCCCAGGATAGTGATGATTTAAAAATATTTTGTGTTTTTAGTGGTTTTCTATCACAACACAGATTGCTAACCTGTTGTTATCCTTCTCATAGAAGAGGTTTCATTTTCAAATTATAAAAAATGCTGGAACAATTTGTGATATTTCAATAATGAGGTATCATTCTGTTCCCTGTTCTGATGCAGTCTCAAAGAAGCAGATTATCAGTTCTCTTATGGGAAAAATCCAACAGATACTAGTTCAGGGGTTTGTGTAGGCATTTTACATAGTCTTCTGAATTTTTTTCACTGCCGAATCCTTCCTTGTAGCTTCATGAGGACTATGCTTCACCCAGTTTGTGCCTTTCTATATTTTTTCACCAGTGGAAAGAAATAGGAAAAATATCTAGCCCAAATGAAATGTAAAGGGAACAAAAAAAAAATATATACCATGCCTTAGAAATGTCTTATTTTGAATTACGCAAGAAAGGGTTGTTCTACCCCAGTGGCCACATCCCTATTTCATCCATCCTGTGGATGGTTAGAACAAGGGGAGCTGAAATCAAGCGTTTCTTCCAGTGAATTACGAAGAACGTTGGTTCTGAGCCAGCAAGCTATAAAAATGAGCAAAATGATATAAAAACCTATTAGACATAGCAAGAGATAATGATGATAATATCCATAATGTACTGTTTCTGCCACTTCATTCTGCATTAGGGACTATTGTTGAGAATGATCTGCCTCACCAGGTTCCTGTCTGTCCTGTTTCTTGCCTGGCTGCAAAGGCTTGCCCAGCTCAGTGTACCATTCACTGACCAGACACAGTAAATCAGAACTGCTCTAGTGAACCTGTGATGGCACATGCTGTAGGTGGATGGTACAAACCTTTTTTTTTTTTTTCCACACAGCACCTGCCAGATAAAGGTTCAAAGAGATGAACGGATAGCGGGTCCAGTCTGGGTGCAGGCCTGCAGGGCTTTGTCCTGTCTGCATCCCCAGAAGAAGAAATGCTCTCTTAAAGCTGTAATGGCAGTCTATGCACCTAATTTGCTGCTTTCCTTAAGCTCCAGAATCAATTACCTTCCTACCTGATGGTTTCATAGTCTGTATTTTGTAAGGGGTTCAGCTCCATAGAAATCTGGCCTTCTGTTTTTGACCTGGGCCAGGCTGTGGGTATATGTGCGTGCCATGCAGCATGCATGCGGTGATTATTGCAAAAGATAGAGGTTTTATATCTGTCAATGTGTTGAGGACAGTAACGCTGCAATCCGGGTATGTGTACAGAAGGTACAGTGCAACAAAGACACTGGCTACCAGCAACAAAGCCAAAAAGTGTTGAGCTTTCTGTGCAAGCACTGTAGCAGGACCCAGGTAGCAGAAATTTGCATTTGTCCAGGATTTTCTGATAGCTACAACTACCAGTACTAACTGAATTTGCCGGGCTTTTTGTCAAACTATTCTTTCTGGGTTTTTTTTGCCAAGTCTAATGGTAATCCTGTGTGTCTAAGCAAGCATTAGTAAGTGAATATGTACTTTTTGATGGGAGACATCTCCTTTTTCACCTGCTCTATGTCACACAGGTAGCTCCACACTTTACCTTGTAAGTGCTGCTGAAACTTGAGACCATTCAAAAAAACCTGTAGCAACCTGAGGATAAGTGTACCTGGTGAACAGGTCAGTCTTCACCTAACCCATTTAAATGCTTCACATTTCTGGGGTGCCAAAAGAGGGCTTGCTTCTAGATCTGATCTTAGAGGAGCTAGCAAATTCAGAGCCAACGAAAAGGCTGCTGAAACTTGGCTTTAGGATTTTAACCACATGAACTGAAAGACAAAATGTAAAGCTCCTCTACATCTTCTGAAAGAGAAGTGAGTTGTGTGTGCCTGACACTGTCTGGAGGCAGGAACTGACCTGCCTTCATCCACAAGCCAAGTTTACCCCTGCCTTTGCTCTTAATCTATAGGCTATATTCTTATGTTTATAATAAATACATAGATTCTACACCCTGTACCTGTATTTTCTGTTCTGTTGCCTGTTACATTTGCAAATTGTGTGGATAAGGAATCTCTTTTGCTGTCTGTGCAACAAGACCTCTTTGCAATACTCAGTGAAGAATATAATATGCAAAATGCTGTTAATTTTGTCAACTCCCCAAAACATTAGGGTAGCATAAAGACTTCATTGTGGCAAAAAGAGCACTAATAAGTTTACCCAAATTCTCTAATATTAAATACTACAATTTTAATGGTATATATCTGAAGACAGCATGTGCTTCTAGTTCTGACAAAATTTCATATAATAGTTCAGAGAAGACCTTATTTTTAGAAAAGAGTGAAACAGAGGGGGAAAGAAGATCCTTTTCATCTCTGGTTTGGCCAATTCTAGTTGGAAAAAAAAGAAAAGAAAGAAAAGTTAGACCAAATATGACCAGCTTTCTTCTTATTTATTTAAAGTTTCCTTTAATTGAAATATCAATGAATATGTATTAGGAACTTGAATTAAAATAAACAAATATGGTGTAATAATAAATATGCTGAAATCTGAAAAGTATTTTGGAAGCTGGGAAATGTTTTCAGCATCAGTGGATACATTCCTGCATGTCTCTGTTTTTTTTTCTTTGCAATGTGTATATTTCAAATCCAGCACTGTAATATATTAAATTTAAAAGCCTGTAATCAGCATTAAAATATTTTTGCCATTAACATGAGTTCAATCTGAAAGATAGTAAGAGATTGTGTGTTCAAGGTTTATTCTGGTGTTGCTTCATAAGTGCCATTAAAACTATCATTAATGTATGTTTCATTAAATTCTGGATTAATCTCCCCTAATTATCTGGCTAAAAGGGTCCTCACCTAAGCTGTGAATCCAGGCTGTGTTTACACTGCAATATATGGCACTGCAATACCCTCTGTGGTCCTCATCCTCAGATGTCAACTGCAGCTGCAAACCAACTGCATCCTAGGGTGGAACTGGAGTTATTGTTGTCCCTCTGCATGCCCTGGCTTCTCCTGCAGGAAAACCTGAGCCAGTGGACTGGGAGGGAGCTCCACCATTTCTTTGGGCTGCAACAGAGTGAGCAGAACTGCAGGACACCCCATGGATTGCACTGTCCTGTGGTACAGACATACCCCAAACTGCTGTCTGATCCTAAGGCTGTTGTCTGAGATGCACTGGATAAACTTTCTTCTGCAAGCGTCTCTCTCCTTGTGTTGACATTATCCCCTGAGCAGGCCCTTAACTTTCAGTTAGCTGAAATCAGACAAAGTGAAACCCACCCTAATGGAGTAACTTTTTTTGGTGGCCTGCTAAAAGCATAAAGGTGTGAAATGTGTGACTCTGCTGAGATTTTGCCATTGGTTTGTATTGCCTGTGACTTGCCTCTGGGTGTCCTGGAGCTGGATGCTGGGAGTCCTTCTCTGACAAATGGGTTGTCTGAGAGTCAGAGCTTGTTTCCCTTGAGAGTCCCCATGAATGATCCAGAAGGTCCACTGTCTGCTCTTTTTGGGGTACATATTACAAGGATGTGTGACTCTGCAGGGCTAAACCACACAGAGAGGCAAGGGACCTTATTGTGCCAGTCCTGCTGGGAGCTAGGAATGAGCTCAGTGCTGAGCTCTTCATTTCTGAGCATATTTTTTTTTGCCTAGAAACAAAATATTATGTGCCTTGGGGACTTTACTATGTGTTAGCAGCTGAAATGCCTCAAGACTAGATCAAAGCTTTAAAAATCTGCATTTTGGGTATACGCAGCTCTCAAGGGTTGAAGCCATCAGCTGCTTTCTGTGATGCTCCTCCATGGCCAGTTATACTCAAGTCTCTTGTGTTTCTGTTCTGTCCCTGTATAACTCTTAATATTATTATATTCTCACAGATCAGACCTGTAGAAACTTGTTGGAGTCCTTATAATAACCTCTCTATATCTCTTGTCACCTGAAAATGAGTACTGACACTGCCTTTTACTGCTTGCAATCTGAGACAATAAATCAAGTGCACTGTCACACACACAAATCCTCTTGGTTTTGTCACTGTCTGACTTTTAATTCAGCTCAGACTGGATATTTTTTTTCTGGTTTTAGACCTAGTGCAGCAACTAGATGCATGCCACATTGCTAATATTTTAAGACTTTAAAATATAAATCACTGTTACTCTGGATAAATGTTATCCAGAATGGCCCACACACAAATGGCAACCTTTAAAGGTGGAGAGTAGCTACAAGGTAGAAAATACTATGCTTTATCACTGGAGTGGCCAGCTACTAAAGACTGTGCAGACACATATCAGCATCTAAAACTACTGTTGGTTAAAGAGGATGATCTGATCAAACATGGATATTAGAAATGCCCTCAGACACTGTTCTGCTGGCTAAAGGCATTTCAAAAATCAAATCATTGTACATATGGTATGTCAGGACTTCTGGTACTCTGTGTCCCTTTGTTCTTACGGGAATGCCTGAGAAAGGTAGCAAGAGAATGCCACCGTGTCTTCAGGTATTCTGGATAAAATCCTGCAGCTGTGGGAGACCACAGTGTTTCCTTCGGTGTGGCACTGAGCAGCTGCAGAATTTCCAACATGTAATATCCTTCAGAACGGAGGCAACAACCAAAGAAAATGCAGCATATGTATATGAGCTTTCTTTGTGTAATTGAATAATAGACTGGATGTGCCAGTGTATCTGTTACAGGCTGGGGGCTTCTTTCATGTGTTCTTCTCTATCAGACATCTGTGGAACAAGATTAATATTTTAGCTGCTCTTTTATTTTATTTTTTAAGAAATTAATCCTTTCAACACAATTTTTGATAGAGCCACATTGCCTGATTTCCCATGTTTGAAGTGACCTTTTTTCCTGCTTCTTTCTAAGTGAAATTACTGCAAATTCATCATTCATAACATCAAGACAGAGATCCAGTTGTAGAAATTCATGAGGTTTTCTTCTTTGAAAGTATTTTGAAATCTGCAGACTTTGCTTAAATATACCAATATCTCATGATAGTGTCATCAACAACATTCCATCAAAGTACAGTGAGGCTATCTTGGGAAGTCTGGGGAAGAAATCTGCTAAGGAAATATATATGTGACTAAGGTGGTAGCTTTTTCCTCTGCCATGGTGAGTTCTTGATTAAAGTTTCTGGAAGCTGCTGGCCCAGCAGCTTGTCAAGCTAAGTCTTAAAATTGTCCAGTGTTGGGGAATCCACCACTTCCCTGGGGAGATTATTCCAATGTCCGAGTGTTCTCATAGTGAAATTTTTTTATGATGTCCAATCAGGATCTCCCCAAGTGTAGCTTGCAACCATTAACCTTTGTCTTTTCCATGTGACTGTAAAAGGGGAGCCTCCATCTTCTTGACAGCCACCTTTTAAGTGCTAAAACATTGTAATAAGATCTCCCCTAAGCCTTCTTTTCTCCAGGCTGAACGAACCCAGTTCTTTCAGCCTTTGCTTGTACATCAGGCTGCCCAGTCCTTTGGTAATCTCTGTGGCCCTTCCTTGTACCCTCTCCAGCCTGTCCACATCTTTTTTGTACAGTGGGACCAGAACTGAACACAGTATTCTGGGTGTGGCCTGATAAACACTGATTGGAGTGGGATGATGTCTTTGCAGTTCATGTGCACTGCAAGCTGTTCATAGGTCAATAGCCCAGGGAAGTGCTTGAGGTCTCAGCCAGAATGGTGAGCACCTGCCTCTGACCTAACACCAGTACTTTCACACAGAAAGCCCCTGAGATGCCTGATTCTGCCACCCAGACATATCTGGTATGGAAAGAGGCTTCTGTACCGACAGTAGCAGTGAGTGCCCAGACTTTTCTCCTGCAAGTAAGGGCAGTACCTGCATGAAGTGTACACAGATTGACAATCTCTGTGTCAGATGCCAAAGTTGAAGGAAACAGAACAGTTAAAAGGCTGTGGAGTATTAGAGGAGCTGCATCTGAGATACACAAATGGTTTCAGAACCATATCTGAGTAGTTAAAATCACCCATAAGAACCAGGTTTTGATGACCTGAAGCTTGCTTAAACTACCCAAGTATTGCTTTGTTGGCCTTGTCTTGTTTTGGGGCTCAGTAGCAGATGCCTGCTCTAAGACGTCCTTTGAAGACAACCCTTCTGTTTTTCACCCAGAGGCATTAGACAGGGCTTTCACAATCACCACAGTAAAGCTCTGTGCATTCAAGGTTCTCCTTAATACAGGGTGTAATCCCTCCACCTCTTCTTCCCTGAGTGTCTTTAGGACAGGAGTAATTCTCAGGGAGTAATATTGTTCAGTTTCAAATATAGTCAAAGCTTCTTGTTTCGTACAGTACACTGATTAAGAAGAGGAAATCTCACAGGTTTCAGGATTTAGCTCAGGAGTTTGGTTCAGATGAACAGCCACAGTCTTTGGATGAGAAATTGGTAAACTTGTCTTCTTTTAATATGTTTTCATCTCTTAGGAAATATTGGGCATGCAAGTTTTTAACTCAGTGTGCCATTTCCAATCTTCTGATGAAAACTGATAAATGGAGAGCAACTAAGACCCCTGACTTCTTAGAAATTAAAGATGTATTCTAATGTAATATATACAGCTTTCTAATGCATAGATGTGTATATATATATATGTTTGAAGACTGTGAGAAGATTTCTTGGAGAGTTTTGATGAAAAGTGAAATTAAATCCCCCATATTTTTGTCCAACACTGCAAGAAAATGTGTCCTTATTCAGTTTTGCAAATATCAAGTTAAGACTGTCTCATACGTGATTGTTTAGACTACACATTTGGGCTGTCAGAATTAATGAGGTTTTTGCTCACTTTCTGAGATGAAAAAAAGTCTCTATGTCTCAGGCTAACTTAGATACCTACATCCTGGATGAGTGATCTAACCCTGGGTTAGATGAAGAAGGGGCACCATGGTGTCAGCAGTTACTTTACAAGTCTAGTACAGTGCTTTTCTGTTTATCAGGTCTAGATCAGTTTTGCGAATATTTGGCAATAAATGAAACCAGCTGTTTGTGTACTCAGTACTAATTTGATTTTTCCTTCATTCTGTTGCATACAGATACATATGAAGGTAATAGGATCTTTGCCATTTGTAACAAAAACACAAAGCTGATTTTAAAAAATTTGTTGCTTAATGTGATAGGTCTATGATAACTGTCACTCTTCTTACTTGTAACACACACAAAGCCAGTAATATTATAATACAAAAAGAGTTAAAACTGGGTTTGTATGCCAAAGAAGCGACTGCTCATTTTTAATAGGCCATCTGTTTCATTTAGAAATTGGCTGTTTATAAATTTCCTTTAGTCAGTAAAATATTGGCTTCTTCTAGCAATATTGAGGAAAATCCACAGGACCCAACTAATAAACTATATTATCTTTCCACTGTGAAAAAAAAAAACATAGATGGAGAAAAAAGTGTGAGACAGGGTATTAAATATCTGCAGCCAGCTGAAGCTGTGGGGTGTAGGAAAAGGTGGGTGAGGAAAGAAGCACAGCACCTGTCCAGCCCCCTGGACAAACCTCCCCTTGCACCATGATGATAGGAATCTGTTACTGCTGGGAAAAGTAACAGAGAAGAAAGGAGAAGGGAATCTAAGTAATTATGGTGGTGATCTGTATTTCCCATGATACTTCAAGGGGAGATCCAGCGTATAGTGTGTTAATAGGATGGGGTTTAAAACAAGTTAATGCTCTTTCAAATAGGCCTCAGTACTGAAATTGCTGGAAAGTTTCTTGTTATCATGCCATTTTGGAGTGCAGGGGTGACACAGCAGAAGTTCATTTTTCAGTGATTAACAGCTGAGTTACTGTGTGAGTTTTGCTGGAAAAGGGATACTGATGGTCTTTGAGAGGCCTCTGATTTGTGAGGATTGCAGCAGAGTATGCAAGACAACCAAGAATATTAAAGCAGAGGACTGCAAGGACGATGAAGCAAAAAAGGGCTGCAAACAAGATCCAGTGGCTGAATGTGAAGTGTCATGATGTGAGAAGCTGTGAACAGATTGAACTCCTTACCAAAGGGAGACTAGGGAGATAGCTTGAGGGAAGGCTGCTTACTGCATAACAAAAATGCAGCATGGTTCTTGCTGAGAAAGACAGAACAAGATGGCTGCAAATTGAAGTTAGATAAAATGAATCCTGAAAGAAGATGCAATTTCTTAGCAGGGAGAAAAGGAATAATTTATCAAGGAGTGTGGTAAATTCAGCATCTCTTGATGTCTTTATGGCAAAAGTAAAGAACAGCTTTACGTGGAATACTTAAGCAAGCACTCAGAATAAGTTATAAAACTTGCTTGTGCAATGGGTTATGCTGGGTAGTTACAATTATTTTTTCTTGGCTTTGGAGCCAGTGCATGTGTGAAGTTCCCCATTTATTTTCTTCCACAGAAAGAGAATTAAACCCCCTGCATTGTCCCAGCATATTCACTGCTACTGATGTTCTGCATTAAGAAATGTCTTAATAACCAAATAATAATATTATAATAATAACCAAATCTTATTAGTTCTTGCAATGGTCAGTTTATTCCCTTTCCATACGGATTCCCCTGGTTCGGGACTGGGTGGGGCTGGCAATTATTTGCTCTTGGAAGTTAGAATCATTCTCAGTGGTTGGTTTGTGCATGATTTTCAGATGCTCAGGGTCTGCCTGACAGCCAAGTTTTGGATGAGAAAGGTGTTCTCACCTCACCTAAGTGCTTTGATGCCTCATGTCATGTGTCCCCTGCCATCCATCGGTGCTTGAGATTGATCCACTCCTATGTGAGCCCTGGCTGTGCCCAGCAACACTGTGGTGCCTGCCTAGCCATGCTGGGAATCTGCAGGATTTGTGCTGTGTTTCAGTTGTTTTCTTCCACTGCTTAGAGCAAAAAAGGTGCTGGTGTCACCTGCCCACCATATCCGATCAATGCACTGCTCTTGCAAGGTCACAGGAGAACGTGACCTGCCTGGTGTGACAGGCATGGCTTGACAGCTTAGTTTCTACCTTGCTGAGATGCTTGAGGCCAAATGAAGGTACTGGATAAAGCAAAATGAATAAAATGTTCCAGCTTTGCAATATAGGAAAGTGAATTTAATGATCTGTTTGTCTGTTCTGGCCACAATGAAGGGACAAGAAATTCATAACCTTTTAAGAAGTATAGTGGCTGCGTGACAGAAGATGTAATTCCAGTCCTCCTATAAAACTACCTCAGATGCAGCAAAACTTACAGAAAGGAGATTAATCTGTTAACTGCTGTAGGTTTTGGAAGTAATTTCAATAAAAACCTATTGGTTTAATTCTCTTACTGGAATTTTCCCTAAGAAATGGATATTATATTATGATGTTTGTCTTGGAATTCAAATAATTGTAGTTTTAATGTACTCAATTACTTTAGTTATTTAAAAGTCAGAAAGCAAACTGATTAAAATGTTAGAAATTCTGACTTCTTACTATCTAAACAAATTCAATTGGTTAGCAGAAAAATTTGGATCCATATTTTACTGGCAGCAAGTAGACTTGTAATTGAGTAAAAAAAACCCAGAGATTTGTTTGAGAAGAATAAGAACAAAATCATTTACTCACATCTCTGTACAAATTGTGCCTTAATATCTTCTGATTTGAAGGTTTCATCATTTATTCTTTAGGAAACTTTTGACAAAACTCTTCTTTTCTGTTCTACTGTGGGACAAGTAGGAAATCAAGTTGCCTTACTGCAATGCTTCTTTGGAAAGCCAAAAAATGAGATTTTTAATACTACCTTAATTTAAACGTCCTATTGCTACAAATACATGAATTGAAATAGTTTCCACAATTCGGTTATTTCTGTGTTGGATGTAGATCTTAATAAATTGTGCTTGTTGCCGTAGTTGATTAAATGAGATACATAATGTGGCCAATTTAATGTTCTTCTAGGAACCCTTGATGGAACCTTGGCCTCATGGAAGTCAATGGGAGTTCTGCCACTGGCTTCAGCAGGCCCAGGTTTTTCACATCAGTTTTGAATGTGCGTGACTAGTGTGCTTGATTTTCAACCTTAATGTTTGGTTTTGCACTTACATTGGAAAAGAACATTTTAAATCCTATCAGGAAGGAAGCCAATGCATGTTCTTAAACCTCTAGTATTATTTCCTTTGGAAGAGCTAGGCAGAGAATAATATATATATTTTCTTTATTTGATAGCAGTTTGTTATGCTGAAATGAAAAGCATTTCAACTTGAATTAAATTTTATGTTTTCATATGTGTGTGTCTATGAATGTGTGTATACTGAGGTTATTTCCTGTTGACTTAAGATACAGCTAAATATGAGTGACAGGCACGGTAGGACTTTTCTTTGTAAACCTTTGCCCATAAGGAATTAAAGCCTGGTAAAATATCTCTCACTTCTTCAGTTCCTTTTTCATGTCTGGAAATTCACAGCAGATGGCCCCAGTTCTCCTCTCATTTACACCATTCTAACTTTGCTCATTTAGGTCATAGTAATGTGATTACCAAGGTAGGAGAGTGAGATCAGGACCTGCATTTTGGCAACTGGCTCTGACTGTAAAAACAAGCACTGAGTACAGTGGAGCAGTTGTGGCTCTGATGAAACCTGTGGAAATTTTATTGCTTGCTTCACTGAAATCAGGATGTCACCAAAACATGCTAGGGTTCTTCTGTAGTAGCCTCTGTTCACTTTCTGCTAATTAGTGATGGATGGAATATCCCAAAGAAGCAGAAAATGAAAAAAGACATCACTTGCCAGTTATAGAGCAATCTGATGTACTTAGTCTTTGCAACCTTTGCAAAAGTGAGTTTTCTTTGTGTGATTTGTAACTGCTACTGCAGCTTCTGTGAGGTAAAAGCAGTGAAATCTATGGCCAGCAGTACCATAGGCAAAGACCTGATCTGACAAAATAGAACAGCAGATTTCATTTCCACTTTGTGTGAGAGATATTTAGCATCTCTACTAAGCTGTAATATGGCAGTGTGCTGAAATCCATAAATGCATAACTTTCCTAAACTGCAAATTTATTTATACTGAATTTGCTAGGTTTCCATAAAATTGCTGTAGAAGCTTTGTGGCACCAGAACTCTACATAAATGCAATTTGCAGGTTTGTCACTTTTTCAGCTGTATTTTCCATCCTTCTCATCTTTGTGTTATGGAGAGATACTGACTTTGTGGAATCACTGCAGAAAGTTATAAATGATGTATGAAATGAGAAATCCCTGCTCAGAGCACAGAACTTAATCTATGCTATTTGCTGTGAAAGTCAGCTCAACTGCAAGCAGAAAAGCCCATCAAATCCAGAAGCTACAGACTGAGAAAAGCAAAGCCCACTCTAAGAATTTTTTTTTTCACTTTGTAGCTGGGATAAGCCAGGGCATGGTACTGTGGGCTGCAGAAGGTTGTTGGGAGGGCAGACATTGACAGCTCAGACGTGCTGAGGTGTTCTGCACAGGCTGTGGGTTGAGGAGACCTTCCTTAGCTGAGTGAGAAGATTCTGTGCTTTCACTTAAATGGGAAGGGGGGGTGCAAGGAAGTAACTGTGGTGCAGAAGACGGGAATGAGCTTCATTCAGTCCCACATGTGCCCATCCTGCTCAAATCAGGTAGTTTTGCCTTTGGTTGCAGTGGGAGCAGAACTGTACTTTGCCCATGATAGCTATATATGTTATAAGCCCATTCCTGCAGTTCACTGGTATAACTTTGTCTAAGTGTGGGAGAACAGGATCTTGGGAGAAAGTCACTACAGGACCACTGATGAAACAATATTATAAATTCCCTCAGGATTCTGCAAGTCAACTGCTCAGTGTCTTTGTGCATAACATGGTCAGAGCAATTGTGTGGGACAGCTGGTCAGCACAGTGTTGGGCCAGCATTGACACTGCAGCATGCAGAGAAACCACAGCAATTGCTGTCAGTTGGGAGAATCCAGCACCTTGGAGAAGTAGGTGCTGAAAGAGCAAAAAGTACTCCTGAAAAGATACAGTGATTTCCCTCTCCTCACCCATTATAGATTATTTCAAAACTCCTGCATAAAAGCTACAATTTCTGGACTGGGGACAGGGAGGTGACTGCTTGTCAGTTGTGTCTTTCTACAGAGAACTTATTTTTGCAGTTGTATGAAACTCTGTTTTCCATGAAAATTGTTTTGGCAGAAAGGTAATTTAGCCTTGCTTATGAATAGGAATAATCAGTTGTTTTGCAGTACAAGCAGCTTGCAAATAGCTTCAGTGGTTCCTAGGATGCAAATATCTCTGCCAAACATTTGTGGTGAAGAATACAATATACAGGTAGCAGCATACCTTGGCTTTTCCTGCTATTTATTTCCCTTGTCCTTGGTGGACTCACTGTCCATTATGGCTAACTGACAAGGAGGAGAGTGAGTGAAACCAACTCCTGTATCCCAGAGTCAAACCCAGGCAGGAGAGAAAGCAGCAACCTTCTGATTGGAGGCAGAAGTGGTCAAATTGTGATCCTGCCTTTGGTAATTAACTTTTCTGAGAAGCCATCTCTGCTGATATCCCCTGCACTTTCCTGCCGGGCTGTCTATGGCTGCAGAGTCCTTGTATCTGCTGTGCACCATGGTGCAGCCCTGAGTCCTGTAGGATGAAGTGTTTAAATGAGCACAGAGGGTCATCTTGGAAAGACTAGAATTTATTTACAGGACAGTTGGCTTGCAGGCTAGCACACAGAGCTACTGCTTACTTCTACATAAAATAGATGACTTGGCACTTGGCAAGTGCTACAGGTATTGCTAAAGAGGTGTTTCTTGGCTCATCCATCTCTTGCAAGGTGCAGAGGAGCTGTGGCAGCTATATAAAGAGTTTGGGGAAAAATAGACACATGAGTAATGGAGCAGTAAAACTCAGTTCAGCTCCTTGGCGCTTTCAAACTCACCGCCAAGTCTGCAGCTCTAACTTGGAGAAAAAAAATCTGGAGAAGAGAAAGGGTTGTTTGGAGAGGTTCCTGACTGCCTACTTGTACTAGGGGTAGGTGTTCAGCAGTGAAGTTCCCTTTCTTCAGCTATATTGGCTGTGAGTAGGGGCAAGTATCTACTCTTGGTATCACAACTGCTATAAAATTTATCAGAACCTAAACGAATTCTAACTGCTAGAAAGATCTGCTATATTGTCAGGAACAGCTTCTAAAATACTGAAAACAGCTATAATCAACTGCTAAAGCACATCTTGGGGAACTAGAGGGGTTTACAGATAATCATTAGAATAAACTGCTCCCTGCCATGGGGCACATCTCTTAAGATATCTGCTGTGTCCCTTTTGGCTTTCTCAGTGCATCATCAATCATGAATTAAGGTCAAATAAGTTTAGGACGAGTGATGATGACAATCTTGACTAAGTTTCCAGAAACGTGAAGGACATGATCCTGTGAGTGAGCAAGTGTGATGAATTCTATTCCACTGAAATACTCAGATTTCAGTACTGGTTCAGTAGATGCTTTCTCAGGAAAAATATATTGACAACATTACTGTTAATATATACACATATGTTTAGAATAATGCAGATAATTATGTAAATAAAAGGAAGAATAATTATTGTAGAAGGTGAATAGGTTTCCTTCCTGTTTTTAAAGTACTTTACTGTTCATATGATGTTCAAGTTTGAAGTTATATTAGTTGTATCAGGGCTGGGGACACTCCAGATTAGAGCAAGTAAGCATTATTTTACATCTTACTCTTATGTTTATTGACTTTTCTCCTAAAAGAATTTAGACTCCTAGACCAACTTTTATTTGTGTGTCTCTTTGTTTCCAGTACGAGGTGCTTTGTGCCTCCTTTTCAACCATGGTCTTAGTGCCAGTTCTAACTTTTAGCATAAATAGATTTTCCTGATGCTTATCCTCAGGTGTATTTCCAAAAAGCAGCCAGCTCTCAGTCCCTGGGAAACTCTCTTCTACCCAGATGTGATGATGTGGAGGTGGAGGAGGAAGTCTCTGAGAAGTGCCTTCAACAGTACCAGTGCTGAAGGAAGGAGGGCTATAAGTCCATCTTAGTCCCATCTCTCTGAATTGAATGAGGATAACAAACCTGACAGCCATGTGGAGAGCAGAATGTTGAGCAAACCTGAAAAATGCAACTTGATCAGAAAACAAAAAATAACATAGGTACAAGGAGTGCTGGCGGGAGCTTCCCCAAACCTAGGCAGGAATAAAGCTTTAGAGAGGGGAAAAGAAATGAATGTGAGCAGGGCAAGGTGTCTGCTGCAAGCAGAAAAAAAAACCCATTGCAGCATCTGCAATAAAGAGGAATTCAGTCTCCCCAAGGACCAAGCCTCCAAATGGCTCCCTGGGCTCCCTTAGAATGGGCAGAGGGACGCTTCCCCACGGCAGCTGAGGTGGAATTGCAGAGTCCCACAAGGAAGCCTTATTACTTGCAGTCTGTCTCTGCTCTTCGGCAGTTCTGTTCTGTGCTGTTTTTCAGCCTTGCCTCCGAGCTTTATCTACCAGGCTTTTGTTGACCTCCTATGTATTTTGTCTTATCCTCTGGTTTCTCAGCTTACGTTATTTATTGATGTAGCAGGTTTTTTGAGAATAGAGTCTGTATGTTTTTTATAGCTCTGCACACCAATCTTACATTATATAATAGGTACCGCATCGAAGGGCTGTTAACTGTAGGTGCTGTTTTCTGTTCAGC
>NW_009954194.1:2001205-2018784 GCF_000747805.2 Chaetura pelagica | reverse complement strand
ATAGTTTTTTTTTTCAGTTTCTAGCAACCAGAGTGAATAAGGTGTGTACCAAAAATCCATCCCAAGATGTGGATAGATAATAATAATTTTTCTAGTGTTTATTTGGACCTGCTTTTTGTTTTTGTTTTTGTTATTTTGTTTGTTTGTTTTTTTGTTTTTTACATAAGCCAAATCTACTTTATTATTCCAAGTGTAGGAAGAGAACTGATTACAATAAAATCAGAAAAGGGTTTCTAGTATGTTCTTCCTATAAATAAATCCAAGCTGCTGTGCCAAATTATGTAAGACATGGTATATTGCATTGTTAATTTTTTTTCCAAAATCCATAGTGCCATATGGACTTAAAAAATTAGGACTATTATATGGATTTCTGCAGTGTAATTGGCATTGACACTTATATTGATTGAATAAATGAAATAACATGCACAGTTCTGACAGTCTTTGCAGATTTGTAAGATTACAGTGATGATGATTCTATGTCAGCAAAAAACTCTATAGGAATTTCTAATGAAGCCACAGTCAGTTCATTAATATACATATGTTTGAAATTGCAGTTCTATGATTGAGTTCTCTGCATTGAACACTGTAATATATATTGTTGTGAGCTACATGCTCTCAGATCATTTATGTGAATTACAAGAAAATTATGGACGGGAGAACATTTTGTTGTTGTGCTTTTCATTCAGAAACACAGCCTTTCACTGATGAAAATTGAAAACACTGAAAATTAAAATGTAAATGCATTTATCAAAAGAAGAGGAAAAAATTGAATCCTGAACCTTAACTGCTTTTACATTTTACTTCTTCAAAAACCAATTTTGATATTTACATCTCAAAAGGACAAGTAGTCAAGCTCTGTAATATCCATTTGGATTCTTATTAATAAGTCACTGGCAGTTTTTTGCTGGCAGTCTAAAGATTTGTTTTAGTGAAGCAGCACTGAAAGCTGTGTGTGTGTTTTTATGTGTGTGTATTCTGAGAGACAAACAAAATAAATATACATATATTTAGTGTTTCTGTTAAACACATTCTTTGTTTTTTACAGGTCAGTGCTACATTAGAAAGGATGTGAGTTACTCATGCCTTTATAGAGAAGAAATGCAAAGCAGAGAAATGCTGGTACACACTAGAAGTTTCTTTACAATGAAATTTAGCAGTTAACAGAAAGGGGTAACATGGATAATTTAAGTTTCATTGCTGCTGGATTTTTTTTCCTTTTAGCTTCAGAAAAAAATGTATTGGTTTTTTGGTTGGCATCCTGACTTAACTGATGAGATGGAAGCAGCCCGTGAGATGATGATCTATACGCCAAAAATGACCGTGGGTTCTGTTCCCTGCAGAGGAAGTGTGCTGGAGGAAGCATGGAAGCAGGCAGGCTGTGCAGCTAACTGAGACAACTTGTGCTTCTGGTGCTGTGTAATGTAAGGAAAGAAGAGGCTGATTGTATTATCTGAGACTGTGCCTCTTCGTACAGTCCTTTTGGTATACACAGTCAGAATAGCTCTAGCTAAGATCCATCCAAATCCTCTACAAGTGACATGGGTAGAGAATAGAGAAATCCTTTTTACAGCATTTTCACTGCTCCTGTAGTATTTTTCTTAACATTGGAAACACATTTCTTCTGTTGTGCATTTTCTGAACTCCTCCATCCTGGGAAACAGTGTTAGACCTTCTAGATTTATGTGACAGGGCTGATTGACTTGAGAACCTGATACCGAAACTTCTGCCTGAGTGTAAATTACAGAAACATCATACAATGGTTTGAGCTGGAAGAGACCTTAAAATCATATAGTTCCAACATTCCTGCATTGGCAGGGACACCTTCCACTAGATAAGATTGCTCAGAGCCCCATCTAAAATTCCTTTGAATACTTCCAGGAAGGGAGCATCCACAGCTTCCCTGCACAACCTATGCCAGTGTCTCACCACCCCCATAGAGAAGAATTTATTCCTAATGTCTAATCTAAATCTTCCCTCTTCTAGTTTTAATCCATTACATCTTGTCCTCTCGCTACAAGCCCTTGCAAAAAGTACCTCTCCAGCTTTCCTGTAAGCCCCTTTCAGGTACTGGAAGGCTGCTATGAGGTCTTCCCAGAGCCTTCTCCAGGCTAAACAACCCAGACTTTCTCAGTCTATTTTCACAGTAGTGGTCCTCATCTTTGATGATCATCTTTTATCATCTTTGTAGCCCATCTCCAGGAGCTCGATGTCCTTCTTATGTTGGGGGCTACAGAACTGGACAGAGTATTCTAGATGGGGTCTCAGGAGAGCTGAGTAGAGGGGAAGAAACACCTACCTTGACCTGCTGGCTACACGTCTTTTGATGCAGCCCGTAGAAGAGGCACCAGAAGAGCAAATGGGCACTGCTCTTCCTTCTCTGCTTTACACACATCCCCAGTGATTCTGGCTACAAAGTGGGATGCTGGTGTGGCCAGACACCAGCCCTATGCCCACAACCTTCTGGCCCAAAAGGAAAGGAAGGGGACTGTAACCCAAAGATCATATCCTTGGTTAGAACCTCAGAGTGTTATTTCAACACAAATCCTTCCTCCACCTCCACATGGTTAAACAGAGATTCCTTGACTGGTCAGTTTTTACAAGATAAGAGGCATTTTGGCCAGTCCCTTACAACACTTGTTGGTTCCTCCTGCCATTGGTATGGGTAAATTACCCTCTGTCAGGGCAGTGAAGAAGGACAAGTGTCAGTTTTGACTGACCCTCCCACCACACCGTGATGGGAAGAGGGAGGCAGCCTCGGATGGGCAACAGTACTGCATTGAGTGAATTTGTGTATGTTTCTGCAGTTTTCTGCTCAGTGTCCTAGATTAAGTCATTAACACACTTAAACACATGCCCATTAATTTTAGATCCTCTGTCTTTTCTGTGCTTAGCTTGAAAGAATTCAAACTGAGCATCCAAAATTCAGTAGGTGTGTTTGAAGTTTGGCTTAGTCACATCTGTCTCTTTTAGTGTCCTCCATTGCATTTGGAAGACAGTTTTTGGCTTTCCTTGATATTATTTAATAACTTTCAAATTCTGTGGTGGTAAGAAAGTATAAGAAGCTCACACGGTATTGTACATAGCAAAATGGCTATCACAGAGAAGTCACCAAGCAAAACTTATTGCCTTTTAGGATCTCAGATACTGAAATGGTTGAGAATATTTCAAAGTAAATAACATGTCAAGTAAAGAGATTTTAAAATTAATAACTATTTGTGCTAAAAATGTTCACAGTAATTTTTTTCAGAATAAAAGAAAATCTGCTTTAATTATCTTTCTTTAAAACAAGTTACTCAAAATTGTTCTAACAGGTTTTGGATATTTTTTATTTTTGGTAGAACAAACCCTTTATTGTTAGTTCTGTTTAAGTATCTGATATTTCTTTTTACTTTGAAAAGAAAATTACTTCAATGCTTCAGCTGCTTCAGATGCTGGAATATCTTGGGCTATGAAAACAGAATACAACAGTCATGATCAGAAACATTTTGCCTTAGCATGTAAGCAATTATTTCTATAAAATCATTGATATTGGTAGCATTTAACAGTCATGTTTGGTGAATTTATTTACATCTTCCCAATGTTTTATGCATTTCTTGCTCCAGTTTCATCTTTGTTATTTCTGTTCCCGTCTATCTTGAATTTATGATTAATGTTTCTTTAGGCAACAAAACAATACATTCCAGAACAAGAGTTATGCAAAGCCATAGCATTTTTTGAGAAATAAAACAAGTCAATAAAATATCAGTATTCATAGCAAGTTTCATCTCTATGCTGAAGATCTTGTAAGTAAAAGTTATGCTTGGACTAAAATAACAACTGTCTAAAGAAGAAAGAGTATTGGAACAAGGAGTAGGAGTTTGTGGAAAATTCCACTCACTATCTGGATCTGGATACGATTGATAAAGAGGACAAAAGAACTAATGGCATGGATTTAATGGATCAAGTTTCTCTTGTGCAGTTCATCTCTTCATTAATGGCCCATGAAAAGTGAAGACCAAGAGATTTGGACCAAAGAGCTGCCAGAGACTAAACCAAGCATTACTTCTTGAAAGATTGCATCATTGATGCTTTAAATTAAAACTTTATTGCCGTTGTAAAACGTCTGTGAGTTACCCAAGGAAAAGAAAGTATATGGTTTTCAGAGAGTGTTCATTATTACTTTAGCTAAAGAAGAAGTGTCCTTTCCCCTTAGGAGCAGTATGAACCGGAACCCTCTGTAGGCCTTCTTCAGCTGAGGTTCCTGGCCAAAGACTGTTCTACCTTTTCCATCTACATCTGGCTCTTTGTTTCTTTTGCAAGAGATGAATCAAGCTTTGAGTCACATCCTCAGACCCTACTCAAGCAGTTAAATAAAAAAGAAACATAATTTTTAGGGAAGCAAGATAGTAGTTTTCCAGCTGATCTAGGACAAAGATGGTACATCCTCCTCCTGCACACAGCACAAGGATACCATAGGAGAAATCCCCTCTGCCTCAGGCTGCTCTGCACCTACCTGCCCTATGCCTGAAAAGCAAATACTCTGAGAGCCAAATAGCAGCACAACCCACAGAGGTTTTGGTTGGCAGTTTTTGAGCTGTGGTTCACTAATGGGACTGTTAGTGCCTTGGTGGCCGTGGGTGGGAAGTCCCAGGAAGGTATTTATGGAGAGCATCCACTGCCCATTCAACAGCAAATTATTCTTTGTGCAAAACAGAAGGTAATGTTTTAATGAAGATTCAGAGGTCTGGAGCTCCATACTGTGATTCAGAAGCACTCAGGCCTAGCTTCAAAATATTGGTGTGCATAAGTACCTTAATAATTGCTGGGCACGATGACACAGCTTAGCTGCAAAGAACTACTTTATGCTGGACAAAATTGTCCTCAGAGCCACTAAACCAGAAGACCTCCTGTTTCTGAATAACAGAAATACCCTCAGCTGAGAAGTCTGGTCACTGTTAATATCCAGGCAGCTTGAGAAACATACACTCCTCTGTGGATATCAGGGAATAAAACATTTGTAGCTCTGCTGCTCAAGAATTAATGGGACTGCTTTCCAGGACATAGTGTAAGGATCTCCTGCAAAAATGATGTTGGTGGTTAAAACAGGCAAGGCTGAAGTGCATATACAGAAAACTGTAATTTGAAGTAATTTCCTGAACTCTCAGTTACATATGGAGGAACCTAAACTCCACAGCCGCCTGATATTATACTTTTTTTTTTTTTTTAGTTTACAGTGAAAGCTGGATCACTTGTGAGGGGTCTTAGAGACCCCATCTCAGCTTCCTGTCCTGCTGGAGATGGGTCAAACCAAAAGCTCTCATGTCTCCTCCCACATGAGAGGCCCAATGCTGGTATAGGAGCTGGAGTGGGGTGAGAAGGGGCAGAGAACATCTGTTGTCTCTCTGACCAAAGCTGTTCCACTGTGCAGAAAAACCTTAAAAATTCTATAGATTGAAGAGCAACCAAGAGAAAATGCCACTGTATTGTCAGTTTGTACAGTCACCTGGCAGAAGGAAGTCTGCATACCATCCCTACTCCTACATGTATCTGCATGCTTTTATATAGAAAAATCACTGGATAATGTAAAAAAAAAAACACAAAAAAACAACCCTATACCTTTTGTTTGCACTTTTTGTTTAATTGGATTGTGTGTAAGTGTTCTGTGTAAGAGGAATCCTTATCAGAAGTATGAAGCTTTTCTTGCTGAATGGAAAGATGAAAACATGCTCAGTAAGCTGCTGTATGTGTCTCATGAGCTAAGCTCTAAGCTGACCTGATCGTCCTACAAAACAAAGAGCTGCTTATAAAATATGTCTTAATTGCTGAGAAAGTACAAAATGAAAACCAGCTGGTGGTGATAGATCTCACAGATCCTTGCTACTATCTACAGAGAAAGAGAGTGCAGGCACCCTGAGAGACTACCTTGTAGTCTATGTGCAGCACAGACCTTTCAGAAAATTCTTGGAAGTATAAAAATTCATAATGCCTTTTCTCCTCATCTCTGTCTTGTTCTGTGTCCAGCTGAGGCCTGACTGCACATACAGCCTGGCTTATGCACCCGAGAAATTCAAGTCTCAATGCCTTGCGGGTTTTGTGCAAAGATTTTATTCAGGCTCTGCTCTGTTTCCTACATTTGAGCCTTCTGTGGTTTACTGATGTACATTCATGGCTGGACAATTCCCAACACTGAGAAGCAGTATGCAGAGCTTTCCATAAGGTTAGAAAATGAATCTGAAACTTAACAAACCATTGTTTATCTCATTATATGCATCTTCAGAGAGCCAAGAGCAACCTACGCAGTGCCACTGTTCTGCAAATTAATTCACGGCTGATGAGAACAGATTGTTCTTACAAGCAAAAGCTCCATTGTTCAGTGTCCCATCGCGAGTCCTGCAGCCCCGTCTCACCCATTGCCTGTAGGAGTCACAGGACCTTCAAGGGTGCAGCTGCCAATGCAGCCTCAGTGAGCATAGTACCCTTTATGCCCGGCTAACAAATTTACTTAAAGGAGCATTCACTTGTTGGCTGGCATGGTTTTTCCCATTTTTTTTCAGATGGATGAATGTAATGGCAGCCAAGGACAGATGAAGGTTTGAAATATTACAAGCAGAAGTCTATTGCTAAGATAATACAAAACCAATTTTTGCAAACATATCTCTGAGGAGGAAATAGGCTAGACATTATAATGAGAATTTTTTCTATCTGTAAAATTTTGTTAAGATGCAAGCAAAAAAACCCCCACCTAAGCCAATAAACCTATCAGACTTAACTCAGTACTAAGACTTCAGTCTTTCTTAGGACAATACTGTTTGAAATTGCCACATCATTCAATTTTAAGTGATTTTCATACCAAATGCAGAAAAATTATTAACTGGAAACTTCCCCTCCACACCCTCTGAGACATATGGTGAGACAGCAACAGAAATATGATGGATGTAGTGGATGATTGCTTGCTGAACCAGTGTGTGAGAAACTATGATAAGAATAATTCATGTCGAGATATGGACTTAACTAAAAGACATATTAAAAACAATATCTTGACAGGTTTAATATCTTTCATGATATATGTAATCCATGACTTCTAAGGCATGTGATTATCTCAAAACATGATATTTCAGTAGAACTTCAATTTTGTGAAAAGACCTCGAGAGATGCTTGATCTAATGTTAAATCAACCTTTCACAAAATAAAGGAAACTTGAAGACATTATGAGGTATGATATGGCCTCACCTTTATCTAATACTGCTTCGAATCAGCAGAGATTCCCCAGGGAAAGTGGAATAACTATGGTAAGAAAAAAGAAAAAGTGACCCAATAGTCAGGATAAGAAGGAATTTTGGTTGAAAATACATTTCATATAAACAAAGGCTTTACTGCTTTGCCATGCTGACAACCCACTGATGTAAAAAATACACTGTCTGTTAATACAGCAGACATACATTTCACATATATATCATTAAAGGGGAAATTTTGCAATACTTGAAGTGACGAAACATTAAGCTGGATGTTTAACAAATAAAAAAATTAGATGATGCTAATGGGTAAAACTTGTATTGTTCACTACTGTGATTAGTTTTCATATGAAGAGAATAAAATAAACTACAAAAAGGCTTTGTGGTTGTTGTGAGACATATAAGAACAGTAACCATGGCTTGCAGGTTTGTCACTTACTTGTATCTCACTGTGAGCAGACAGTTTGGGTGAGGGGACAGAGGACTGAATTGGGACATGAGGACAGACTGAGTTAATGTTGCTCTGAACCTGGCATGGGATTCTGGGCATGCCAGTTTTCCCACAACATCTCTTGTTTGTCTCACAAGTTTAGGAAGCTGTTCTTGACCAAAGACTTCTTTCTGTATTTTGCACAGTGACTGGCCAATTAAATCAGCTAATAATAAGTAAACAATGTAATATCTCTTCTATTCCATAATGGTTTTCATTAAATGAGATTGTCCCTGAGAACAGAAATCAAGAGAGTTGGGATCAGCACATAGAAGGGGCCAAGTAATTCAGATGTATTTAATACAAAAGATGATCAGGACAGGTATCTCTGAGGGCAGGTATAAAGAAGATTATTTATCATTTCTCTAAGATGTGCGTCTGCTTGATTTTTTAAATTTAATTGTGTCAAATTTAGCAAACGGTAGAGGAAAAAAATCACCACGTTCTGTGGTGACTTGGAGCTTAACAGACGCTGACCAGATGAAAAGACATTTTTTTTCAAAAGATCTAGTATTTTCAACAGAAAAGTATAAGGTTTTGTGTGTTTATTGTGCTCTCCTCTGAAAAAGCTTGCTGGTTCCAACTAGTGATGTTTTTATCTTTCTATAAATTAGGCAAAGGCTGAGATTTACCTTGTAATAAAAGTATAACATACATTCTTACAAACTAAGAAAGCCATAACATAAGCCCAGCAGTAATAATCAAAATGCCCAGTCCTCTCCTATTGCTATTGTTTATCAGTTTACAAGTATTGAAATAATAGAATCCAGATAATAAAATGGCAAATAAAAATTACTTCCTATCTATAATATAACTTTCTATCCAGCAAACAAAATCCCAGCTTCCTGTGATTTATCTGAAGGGGTGATTTTTTCTGCCAATGGCCATCTAGTCAGAAGCTTCTTATTAATACCTATAATCTTCTTCTTTGATGCCTTCCAACATCTCATAACTTAAGGAGTATATATTTCAATACACAAGCATTTAGACGTATCAATAGAAAAGAACACAGTTTTAGTGTCAGTGAGGAAGACAGTTTGATTGCCAGCAGTCACAGCTTTTGAAGAGTCTGACTTACCTGTAGATCAATCCTTAAACTTAACCAACTGGTGGAAAAAGAGGCAGCTCCCAAAGAATAATAGGCAAGGAATAATGGAAAGTCAATAAACAACTCAGAAAAATACATAAATTAATATTTAAAGTGAAATAGTAACAAACTCACTACAGATTGTTAAAGAAATTCAGTTTTATTGAGAAGTCTTTAGTTTGCTACTGTCATATGAATGGTTAAATATTTGGTGTTACAAAGTTTGGTAAAATCACCTCTCTGCACTCATACAAGGGATGAAAACTATTTCAATCTGATTCTCAGAGGGAACTTAGACATTCAGAAATTGAATTTTACAATCTGCCTTTGTAAGGAAATATGAATTCATTGTATCATTTGAGAAGCTAATTCAGTCAAACTACCTTTTATCTTGAAACTTATTACCAAAGAATCTTGTTGTGTTATGGGACCCCAGTGCTTGAGAAAAAGATGTACAGAGTGTCCAGGTTCTCAGCTGGTAGGTAGGTGGCATTGGCTTGGCTCCGTTTACATTGGTGATGTAAAATCACTTTACATTACCTATGTGTCTGACCCTAATTAGTCACAGAGCAACCTGGTGAGATTATTAGGATGTAAACAGAGGCAAGAACAGAAAGAGGCAAAAGAACTGTGATGGCTAACAAGGTAAATGTCTGTTAGTTGAAACTCTGCCATAGGGAGGGAGAATCTGAATGGAAAATGTACTTTGGTTCATGAGTTGGGGCAACATGTAAAGCTAGGAATAGTCAAAACTTTGCTTCATCTTTCAGTTTCACCTTTAAAATGATTCAGGTGATTACTTCTTCCATGTGAAATAAATTGAGGGGCATTTGGATCAGTAACTTTTCTATTCCAATGTGCAAATTTCAACAATATTTATTTATTTATTTATTTATTTTCTCTGCCTGAACTGAGCAAAATGACATGCAGGATGAGATAATTAGATCCCAGTGGTGAATTTTAATTCTTTTAAGATTACCTTGCTGAGCACATGAGCAAACTGCAAACTGCGAAGTTCTTATAAACCAATGGCTAAAACAAAAAAAGAGACTCAATCCTTTCAGCTGGAAGAGAGAGGTTGATATGTTTTTGTTTAGGACATCAGTAAGTTTAGATGACCCGTTCTTTCACAGACACTTCTCTGTGTTTTAGGCAGATTCAACATACAATGACTTTATAGGTGAGCTGAATCTAAGATAAAATACAATGGGAAACAGAAGCTCAAGCAGCAACATCTGGGAAGTGAGAAAGTACCTTCCCATTTTGTCTTTGTTTCATGTGAGCTTAGAAAGCAGGAACAAACAGAACGAGGTGAAGAAGTAACAAAAAATGGCGCAGGAATAATGAGTTTCCCATTTAATGCACTCAGCAATAGCTTGTAGCCACAAGATTTCTAGGAGTGCCAGTGTATGTCTTCCTCTGAAACCAGAAAGATATAATAACAACACTGGTTTTCTAGTGGTCCCACAGGATGTGATACAGATCTGAGATACATCAATAAAAATTGAATTAGATTTACAGCTCTGCCCTATTACCTAATTATAGCATGTTTGAAGATATATGATAATTTATCAATAAAGAGAAACTAATTGAACATGTTAGTCATAGGCTTCACACTGAAGATTATTTTCATTAATCAAATAGCTAGATAGTTAGCCTCAGCATTTTATTTTTAAAGGAAGGTGAGTTAAGTTTCTTCTGTACAGCTGGTCTGTCTCAGTGCCCAAGCAGAATATACATGAGTTGAGGAAAAAACATTCTTTGTTTAAATGCAGACCACGTTTGCAACTTGTGTTAGTCTAGTGACTCCAGTGAGTTTACAGCAGGCTGGAAGTCAGTTCTGTGTGTTATAGTCTGTTTCACCTATTTGTAATGTGAGAACACCAGTGCTACACAGAAAAAGTGTTTGTAGGTTGCAAATAAAACAATTAGATGCTTAGGGAAGAATGAGCAAAGATTGCCCAGGCATCTTTACATCCCTTTGTGTGTGCTGTATGATATAGTATATAATTATGTGACTATATGTAAAAAAGTTCTGGGTGGAGAAGAGCATGTGACCCCCATATATAAATGCATTAACAGGCAAGAGGATGTTTTTTTGAGGTCAAACTTAATGGTAGCTTTTTCTGAGTGCATAATTTTCCTATCAGTTTTCAGCTCAAATGCTATTGTATTCTTTTGAAGACTTTTATTCCTGTAAACTGAGGATCTAAGAGTATAGTTCAGCCAGGCACAGTGTGGCTGAGCGTCTTCTCTCTGCCATGTGATAGGGACTGCATGTTGCACCTGCTCATGAGCTTCCTTCCCCCTCTTAGTCTCCCCAGAAAATCCCTCACTGGGTAGCCTTTCTTGTTCAACATGCTGTAGGCTGGCCAGTACACACCTGGACATTATCTCTGGCACCTCTGCCATGGTGTTCCTCCAGAACCATCATTTTACTTTGACAGTGGCAATCTCAGGGCTTATGGTCTGTGCCAGGGATACAGACTAAGCAAGCTATGCCAGCACTGGAAGGTGGTAGTGCAGCTGCTGCAAAAAGTGAATGTAGGGATGATAGTGAAGACAGCAAATTGTCTGGGACACAAAATTTACAATTGTAATGAGTATTTGTCTGTTGACTGTTGTCATATCATCCATCAGCTATTTCTGGCCTTAGGCAACAGCCGTGCTGTTAACAACTTCAGTCTGCTTCCTTCTACTTTAGTTCATTGCTTCTTGTTTGTTTCAGTAAGTTTCAGCACCTAAAAAAGTGATTTTAAAAATGGATGTAAAGATTTTACTTATGGGTGCTTCATACATGGGGATTCACCCACAAAAGTGTAAAATGTCAACGGCTGATTTGTTTTCTTCTTGTTGTGTAAGACTTGGCTGCATAAATGAAACAATTTTTTTTGCTCTTTAGAGTATTGTGCTTTTTTTTAAAAAAAAAAAAAAAAAAGAAGCCTGAAAAAGTGTTTCCTTCTCAACTGAGGCCACATATACCACATTCTTCAGAACCAGACTTGTAGTTGCCTCCAGAACCCAAAACCTTGAGATATACTGGTTTCTGAATTTTCTTCCTAACTTATCTCTCTCCAGTGAGTTCAAACTTACATACCACCACCCCTTCAATTGCTCAAGGTCATGGATATGTCTTTTTTTTTTTTTGTAGCAGACACACTTATTATATCGGGTAATGGCTTTAAACTGGAAGGGGTTAGATTTTGGTTAGACACTAAGAAGAAATTCTTCACTATGAGGGTGGTGAGACACTGGCACAGGTTGCCCAGGGAAGTTGTGGACGCCCCATCCCTGGAAGTATTCAAGGCCAGGTTGGATGGGACTTTGAGCAACCTTTTCTAGTGGGAGGTGTCCCAGGGTTAGAAGTAGATGATCTTTAAGGTGCCTTTCAACCAAACCATTCTATGATTCTGTGATTTCATCAGCAGTTTCTGCATACACCCCAAGCTAGAGCTCAGCATTCATCCAGTGCCCAGGAAGCTCTGCATAAGGAGACCCAGTGCCCATCTCCTGTACCACGGCAGAGAGACAAAACCCACAGTGCCCTTTTGAATTTGCAGAGAAGTGGAGAGATTTAGTTTTCCAACTCAATTTTGGAGATGAAGAAACCTTTCTCAACACTCATCTTTGAAGATACATAAAGCAAACATTAATTAGGTCAGAAATAGAAGAGCTGCACCAGCATGGTTAGAGGTACTCACATAAGGGAAATATATGTATACTTGTTCCTCTTTCAAAGGCTTTAAAATACATTTCATCTGAAACAGCCTGTAGAGCAATCAGTCTGGCATCTAGGGTTGAAGTGGAAAGCCACTTTATTTTGCTTTGTTCTTCATTTTGTAATGGGAACTCTTTAAGGTGTGCATATGAGCAATGTTTTGATTGCAGCTTCATTTTTATTCTTTCGTCATCATCTGCTGGAGGAAAATAGTTGGGCAACTGAGTGTAAATTTCTCTCTTGAAGATGTCATTTGCTGGGGCCAAGCCAATAGCTCCATGAGGCATGACTTGATAGTTGCATAGACAGTTTTGAATTCATTAGTTCCTGTTCTTTTCCTTCAATCTTTATAGCTGAAATCATTTTCCCAATAGCTCTAACAAATCATTCTGCTTCTCCATTAGCTGCAATGGTATTATTCTTCAATGAGAAAACCCTGCATATTTTGCAAGTTCTTAAATTCCTGCTTGTGGAAACTTGGGCTGTTATCCCTTTGTAGTGCTTTTGAATTCTGGAGATGGAAAATATCCAGTGATGTGACAATGGTGCTGTGTATTGTCTAACATTTTATTTCCACCTGGAGAACATTAAAAACTCCTTGGTAAAATGAGTAAAGCATAATGTTAGAGACCCCTAAACACTGACATCTTCCATAGAGCCCACATGACTAAAAGTAGTAAGAATGTAATGAAAACTCTCCAAATTGTTTCTCCATGTAGGATGCTTATTGCATCCTAGTTTTGATACTCTAGGACCTTTTGGAGAAGTGTGTTTTTTTTTTTTGTTTGTTTTTTTTGTTTAATGTATCAAGCACGTATCTTTTTCCTAATAGACAGTAACTGTAATTGAAACAGCTACTGCAAAATCAGCACCTCTTTCTCTGCATGTAATTCTATCCATGCCTCAAGTTTCATCTTTCAGAATGGATGTGCAGATGAACAGCAACTACAGTACCTTAACAAAATTAGTCCATGTCTTTGCGATACCAATTATGAAAGTAGAGTCTCATATTTGGGCATTTTCTTCTTGAAAAACCTTTATTTTCAGTTTGGCCCTAGCATTTAACATTTATTTGCAAAGTTTTACAGTTTGCTCTCCTTTCTGTGTCATTTCCAGCCATTTACAAACATTGATCAAAGGAAATCCGGTCCTATACAAACAAAAATGTTGCTAATTTTTGTCTCACCCCAGGAGTTTCTGTAGTGCTAATTGCTGGGTTTATGATTCAAAGCTGATTGATAGACAATACTGGATGTTAAAGGTTTCCTGGTATAACCCTGTTACTTTGGAAAATGCTTGGTCATCCTGCTCTGGGAAGTTAATTGAAAGGGAGTGTTCTGGTCATTTTTGTGCAGAAGAACTCACTTGTTTTGGTTTGATTGCTTTTCCCCCTAATTGTTTTAATCTAATGAAATGCCAATTAGCAGAAAATTAAGGTAGACCAGCATTATGTGTTCCAAGCAACCAGCACACTCATCCCACCCTGGAATGCTAGAGCTTTGTGTCTTGTCTCTGACAGTAGAGGTATCAGATATCTAGGAAAAGTGTAACTAGCCCACTTTCAGGAAATACTTTGGTACTTTCACAAAACATTTTAACAGCTTCTAACAGTTTTCTGCTCAGAGGCTTTTTTAGACAGAATAAGAGATTCTGTGTTGAACTGACTTCAATGTATTCTTCTATGAATGTGTTGAAATGCATTTTGCTCTCATATGAACTTCTAGCAACTGCAACATTCTGCATCAAGTCAAACTCCAGATAAAATGGTTTCATTTTAATGTTAAAAAAACCATGCCATATGATTTTCTTTCAGAATTGAATTTCTCTTATTGTTTTGGGGTTTTTTTCTGTCTTGGATTAGGTTTTTTTAAATTAGTTTTCTGTACAAGAGAAACGGAGTGCATGCCCAGGTGTATTTATGGGATTATACTAGTTTACTTGAGGGAAAAATAGGTAGTCTTATGATTACAGATAATTTGCTCTAATGTTCTTATTTTATAGCAATCAAAGAAAATAAAGACGGAATAAAATAATAGGCAGAAAAACCATGTTATAATCCATATAATGGAGCAAATGCAAGGTACTTAATGGCTGACTTTGCTATAAATTTGCTATTTCCTGATTTTAAAGCATTATTGTTTGTAACCTGAATGCTACATTAGTGCAAGTTTTTATATGTTAGCAGCTTACATTAGCCAAAAATTTATATGGCAGATTTTACAGCTGCTTAATACCTCAGTCAGCACTAGTACAAAAGAATCTCAAAATGGGACAAAGTTTATACCAAGTTTAAAGGAGAAGCACTCAGAAGTCCAGATAAGTACCCTGCTGTTTCAGACTTCTCTTTTTGAAAGTGAAGCTGAATATTTCACCCAACAAAGCTCTTTCTTTAAGCTGCTGAGATTTCCTGATTTTTGAAGCAGCAGCCTTTTGTGATTTAATTTTTTCCTCCAAAATTAGAAGAGAAATGGAAAAGCATGAAGATGTTAAAACAACAAAATGTAACAGAAAGTTTATGTTTGTAGGACAAATCTTTGGAGAATGTTTATTTTTTTTCCTGAATGATTTTGTCTCTGCTGCAGAACTGACATATGAGTGCATTGGTTATACCCTGTACAGTGAAAATTCTTGACATGCATGAAATGTCAGCTGATAATGACAAATAAACAGCTCCAGTTCATAATCTAGATAATTTTTTTTGGCACAGGGCAGTGACTGAATTTGAATTTCAACATATGCCAGGGAGAAAATGCCCATCAGGATGCTAGAACAACACACTGTCTGCTGAGATTAAATGATTCAGTGAGGACCTGTAAACTGTGATTCAAAGAGACACTAGATTATTTGTGTAATCACTCAAATTTAAAGAAATAGCAGGACCATTTTTTTCAGCACTTTTATCTTCTCCCACAGAATATATGTATTGTCCTGTTAGCAAAACCTGTCTATTCCTGTTACTCTTCTTCTGGCAGAAATATGTCTCTGTCACTGCAACAACACAGCAGGCAGCAGATACCGATGGTTTTACACTGATGTCATATCCATCTACCTGCTTTGTCCTGGAAACCTGTCATCTTGAAATGACTGGCAACATAGAAACCTTGGGGCATTGTATCATTACTGAGACCAGCGTTTCATTTTTTCCCAATTTGTTTGCACCATTTGTTGAACACTGGGCTGGTCTGAACTGCACAGCAGGGCTAGAAAGGTGGAGAGGAGAGTGCACCTGGGCTCAGATACTCCATCACCTCTCCTGGAGACCGTCCCTTGCTTGTGGAGGCCCAGAGTGATATTCTCAGAAAAGCCATACCCACATATCTTTTAGCAATGTGACTTGGAGCATCAGAGATGCAAAGATCACCTGTAAACCTACAGGCTATGGTTCTTGGCTCTCAAAATGAGCTACTGCTTCCAGGAAAAGGGGAAGTCCTGGCTAAAGTTTCTAATTTTGAAGAAAGCTTTGGTGTTTCCAGCACCAGGAAAATCACTATCAGCTATTCTCCATGAGCATTCCCCCTGTTGGAATTGTTTGGCTGGCTTAGATTCAGGTCAGCTCTAAGTTAAATACTAGTTGGTCTGACTGAGTCTATAGTCCTCTGGTGAGTGTATTCAGCTGAGATCTAGGAAGATGAGGTCTCAGTCCCTGCTAAATGTTTAATGCCATGTGCACAATGAATAGCTCCCACAGGAGGGATCCCAGGCACAGAAGAGACAAAAATCAAATCATCCAGAAGAATGGTTTGAACCTAGGTCTTTGACATTGCAGGGATGCTCTAATTGGATTATCAGTTCCTGTGGGGTGGAACCTCCCTTGCATTTCTTTCTGCAAATGGAGTAGAAACATTTAGCTCCAGGCTTATGGATTGTAATCCCAGGCAATAGAAGAAGCCTCTACATCTCTCACTAAATGGGTGAGCTGATGGTCAGCATTGTGGTGTTTTCCTCTGTATTTTACGTAGAGTAGAGTAGAGTAGAGTAGAGTAGAGTAGAATAGAATAGAATAGAATAAAATAGAATAATAGAATGGATGTTTTAAGTTGAAAGGGACCTGTGATGATCATTTAGTCCAATTTCCTGATCATTTCAGGGCTGAATAAAAGTTGAAAGCATGGTATTAAGGACATTGTCCAAATGCCTCTTAAACATGGACAGGCTTGAGGCACTGACCACCTCTCTAGGAAACCTCTTACAGGGTCTGACCACCCTCTCAGTAAAGAAATGCTTCCTAATGTCCAGTCTAATCTCTCGTGTTTGGTAGGTTGCTCTGGAAATACCTGCATCTCCACACAGCAGTGACCATAGCTCAGAGCTGGAGGCACTTTGACAACATACTATGTAGCAAGTGGAGCGAACCCTGATTCCATCTTTGTTCAGGAAAATCCAGAGAAATTTGCCAAGGTAAGCACTGGGCAAAGAACATGTAAAGACTTCAGGATCTGGTCCACTCTCAGAGTCTGAAAAAGTGTAAATAAACAGGATTAAATTAAAAAATGCTTCCTTACTGTGCTGAGGGGAGCATATGTGAGATACCTTCTAATGAACTTTTCACTAAGTAACTCATGACCATTTATTTGGCTATTAGGATTAAATAATATTTAAAATAATTTAAAAGATGCCTATCATCAACTTACATGTCCTTTCATATTGCATTTCCCAGTTGTTCCTACTTCTTACACTTTTATTACAATCACAGAGCAGTCTCAAGGCATAAAAATGGTTTCCTTTGAAATGAAACTAAACTGGAAGGTGTTCTCCAGAAGCACACCTGGCCCATTCTTTTGCTAGAGCTGAATCTAGAGAGTCAGCCTAGAGCTTGTTGAAGTGAAACACCAAGATGTCTATTGCACAGCATTGAGCAATTTCCTCTGCTGATCCACTTGTGTTGTGCTCATAAAGCCATTTCAGATTTCATTCTACCTACAGCCAGCTCACCCAGAAGCTCCTTGTGCTGCTCTGAGCACCATTAATTGTCGTGGCTTTGCTGAGGAAGGTGGGGACATTGTCCTCTTGCTATAGCCATTGCCTGGAAGAGTGACAATCATTCCAGGCTATAGAGCTTTATGGCTATTGAGG
>NW_009954194.1:1982519-2001184 GCF_000747805.2 Chaetura pelagica | reverse complement strand
TACCATACTCACAACACACAGTAATACCCATGCTTGGGAAGGCCTCTACTGTGGTAGAAAGCTTGGTTTTTCCCAGGATCATATCACCTCTTCAAAAGAGAGCTCTTCCACCTGCCTTGCTCCTTGCTCTCTGGCTGCCTGCAGTAGCTGCTGCCTGACTGCTGCCTGCATGAACCTGCCTGTCTTCCTCTTTGTGTTAAGTCTATATGCTGTTCAGTCAGACCTTTATTTCTTAACTGCTTTTTTCTTTTTCATGAAGAAAGGGACAAGATAAGAAGGAGGAACTGATCAGTTTCTTTGATACCCTTCTTAATTGTATGGACCCAAATCAAATACCTTTAATTTATTTTTTCTTTTTTTTAATTTCTTTTATGTAGTGCAGGTATTGAATTAATAAAATTTAATCTCAAAGTGCTGAAACAAATTATTAGAGTGCTATTTAGCTATCAGACACTTTTAAGGGTCATAGGATAATTAACACGTAATCTGACTGCAAGTAGCATTTTGAATTATTCTATTGATATCTTTTATTCTTCTCATATTGCAAAAACTAAAAAATACCTCCACCCCTTCTTTTTTTGTTGTAGAGTAGCTACATACACAGAATTGCCTTTGTGAAAAGAGGAATTTTATGATCAATCCTAATATGATGTGCCACTGATGTAACTAAAGACTCTGAATGCAAGATGACATCTGGGTGGTATTAGCAGAATTTATATTAAATTAGAAGAATATGAATATTTAGAATAATATGATGTATAATATGTGACCAGAGTTTTGTACAGTAGATACACAATTCAGCTATTCAGCTTTTTGACTCAGCAAAGAAAAATGGGTTAAAAAATAAAAAAGAATGAAGCTTTTATTTACTTGCTACTGACATAAAATTGCAAAATAGCAAATATTATATTATTATAGATCTTTCAAAAGACTATATCAGTTTTGAAATGACTGCTGACTTTACATTTGGGCTGAATTCAAGAGGGCACAGTATTTTAGAACCTGATTATCTCTCCTAACTTGCTCTTTATCTCAGTGGGTAGAATAGAGGTAATAATTAGAGAATTAAGCTTTGCTCACTCAGTCATGAAGTGCACAAATTCACTTGCTGTTTCATATTTATTTTCCAGCTGGAGGAGTTTAATTTATTTTGCTTTCTGCTGTGCCCACACCTGACCGACCAAAGCAGCTTCACTAAGGTCCCCCTGATCTGTAGTATTTAACCCTTGTATCTCTTCTGATGGCTTTGCAAAGCAGACAGCTTTCCTCTGAGACTTATGCCAGAGCTCTTTAGATACAGCTGCCAGTGACTGCCATCCCTATTTAGCCTTTAATCTGATAGGCACACTCATATTCCCTTCAGTGGGATGAGGAACAGGAGGAGGATTCTAGTAGGGGTGGCAGGGGCCGGTCTACATTCAACAATATGTAATTCTTATTCATATCCTATTATTACTACAGTTTCTCCCTGTCAGATTCATAGGTCACAATCATTTTGCTTAAAAACCCAATAGCATTGTTTTCAGTGGGCATAAATTATAATATATCACTGAGTGACAATGATGAACAACAATAATATGTTCTTTTTTATTGTTATTTTCTATCTGAATCCAGATGTTTTCTGTGGTCCCTGTAGGCAAATGTCCTATCCGTGAGAAAGTCCCTGCTGGCTGTCACAATGCAATCTTATCTTGTGAATGGTTCCTTAAATATCTGCAAGGTCAGAGAGATTAAATATTCTCCTGGGAAACTCAGGAAAAGTAGAATGTCAGCATCACCTTTCGTCCAAGTGAAAAGTTAAATGACATTTCCAGTGATATTGATTAGATCATCTTTGAGTGTCAAAACAGAATGGCGATTTCAGTGTCTGCAATGAAATGCAAAGGTTGAAGCAGGAGACTGTGAGAGTAGACAGTATTTAATTTCAAAAGACATTCAAGACTGTGAATCAGAGTTCTCTTTCCTCTGACTGCTTGAGTCTCATCACTGGGGAGCTGTATTTTTCCCTCTTTCCATTTGCACAGGTGAAATTGCGGACTGAGGAGACCATGTGTAATCCTACCACTTTTCTCATCTAAGGTACCTTCTTCCCTTTTCTCCTAGGCTGTTGTGCTGGGGCAGAGCACTTCATCTGGGATGCACCTGTGCTGCATTGTCAAAAAGGACACTTTAAGCTGTATGTGAAATTCATTACTTTTAAGATACCTTCATCTCTTTTCAATTCATAATACGAAACAAGTCAATCTCAGCCCCCGAAAGCTGGATCTCTGGCTGTCAACACAAGCAAACTGCTGCTGCATTAGGGACCTGTCTTCTGAATATTCTGTGTGACAGCCCCTTTCACTGACTCTGGATTGTGGTATGGCAGGAAGGGCATTGTCTCTCTCTTGACTGTTTAGCATATAATTTGTTTTGCATCATGTATTTCATACCAATGGTGTCCTTACAACTCTTCTTACATTAAATAGAGCAGCAAAATAAAAAATGACCAAAGAAGGTAGGAAGGAGGAGGAGAAGAGAATGGAGAATGGCAGTTTTCATCTGGGGTGAATTGACAGTCAGCTGCACTCAAGTCCACGGAGGTATCCCAAGTCCTGTTGCAGATTCTCCAGCCAAGAATCTATCTTACTAATTTTTTTTCTGAGGAGATTAGAAAAAGTGCTGAAATAGGAAATTACAGACTGTTTAAACTTGCAGAGCTGCAGAGGAGGTTTTGGCACCAGAAATGGTGGGCGTTTTGCCGACTCACAGTGAAGATGACAGTGCTAGGGAAGGAGAACTAGGAAAAAAAGGCAGAGAGAAGAGATCCTGAAAAAAGCCTAGAGAGCACATTATATTAAAAGTGCTTAGAGGGTGTCCCTATCCTATAATTAATAAAAATGTATATTTTGTTCTTTTTGAAATACATTTTATACTGCAATTCTGAAGCAGTAAAATTGAAACAAGTACATTTAACAATACAAAGAAATAATCTTCACATTCTAACTCATGATAACTCAATTCAACTTCATTATTAATAAAGTAATTAAATAATCTTAATTCATGTTCTGATTTTCTGGATCTTTACATAATTGGTAGATGATGATCTGTGCACTGACCATTTTTCAGTTTCAAGATTATCTCCAGGTTCAGCTCCCAGGCTCTCATTTGATCTTTTGTTGTCCTTGTTGACCTTAGTCTTCACACTCAAATGGCCATTTAGATTCTTCTGATTGCAGCCTAGGAAAGAAAAGGGAGGGGAGGTCTATCTTTAGCCCGGCCCTTCTGTAAACCTGTATTGTTCCTTTGCTATTACAGAAAGAAATTGGGGTTGTAAAAGTCTGTTACATTGATCGCCTACTGGGGTTCAGGGACATAATGGGTTTTATTTGATTTCACTTACACTAATGTAAATTAGAAGGAGCTGCATTAAAGCTATCAAAGGAAGCAGCTGCATTATATTGGTGCAAGTGAAATAGTAAGACTCTTTGCCTCTCTCACAGCAGTAACTTTTGTCCCTTTGCTATATCCTCCTCTGTTGTTGAGGTAGAATGAGACAAGATTTATTGCACAAAAATAGCTTTTCACATTCTTGTATGCAGATCCAGAAAAATTTAGTCTAGCAAACTATCAGGATGATTACTTAAATTTTATGCAGGAATCACTGCAGCAGAAGGATGTGTTCTTGCCAAAAGCAAAAGCTTGGGAATGAAAAGAGAAGGGAACTGACAGACTGGCAAAATGCCATTTTTTGTCTTCCTTGATTTTCTATGACTTCAGAAGCAAGGCAAGTGGCTGTGTTTTAATTATTTTATTTTATTTTATTTTATTTTATTTTATTTTATTTTATTTTATTTTATTTTATTTTATTTTATTTTATTTTATTTTATTTTATTTTATTTTATTTTTAGAAACCCAGATATCCTATATAAGATGCTGCCCTGAGAAAAGCTGATTGCAGGGGCTCTGAGGGTTACAGAGCTGCACAGAAGAACCTGCCTGGCCTCACTGAGTGGCAAAGGGAGACAGCATCTTTCAGCTTTAGTTTACTGATGGTGGTAGAAACAGAAATGAGTCTCATCTAAGTCTGTGACCTGTCCTCTCAGCTCCAAGGAGGTTTGAAATCTAAATGTGGTTCTAATCTTCAGATGCTGAAGGGACTGGCAGAAAATCAGTTCCTGAGGGTTTGCTGAGACACTTCAGGCCTCTGTCTCCTACTAGTCCTGAAATATAAATAAAGGTATTACATCTTTTGCTCTAGAAAATTCTGCATGGCCTGTATTGATTTTAGTGCTGCAAAATCAAGAGCTAAGAAAATATGTGATTATGGGCCCACAGCAATGTTTTAAATAATTTTCTAATACTTACAACAATGTGCAAACGCAAAGAAAGGGGTTTTGTTTTATTTTGTTTTTTTGTTGGGTTTTTTTTACTTTTAGGAGTTACCATGTGTGACAGTCATCTCTCCTAAGTTTAGTTATCTAGTCAAAGCCAGTCATCAATGGAGAGGGAAAGGCATTCATGGGCAGCAATTAATCTAATTCTAAAATAAGGCCCTGCGATAAGTGATCTGAATACCCCTCTAGAGGGATCTATCTGACAAAAGACAGAGCACAGACAAGAAGTGTAGACAAAGGCTTAATTTCAGACCTCTGAAGTTAGGGAGACAATTCCATTCAGGGTCATTGATGAACAAGGATATTTAACAGGCATGAAAAATACAGATGGCCCTGGGTGTCAGTCTACGTAAGAACAACTGCAGATTACAGTGGAAGCTGGTGAGCACTAAAGAACCAACATTCTGTGGGTGCATTGTGAAAAGCCTCTTGGATGCTTTGGCATGTTGGAATAGCTTATTGTCCTTGAATGAATACCATAGTGGTGATTAGAGAGAAGATACCTGGTCAGCTCTTTGATGTAAAAGAAAGTGGAAAGAACTCTAAACCAAAGGTGGACGGAGATACATGTCACAGAGCCTAAAACACAAATGCTGAGGAACTTCTTGCTACCAGGTGTTGCAAGGGCCAGAAGTGTCTCACAAAGAGATTAGACCAATTTGTGAAGAGTCAGGTGACTCTTGCACAGAACTAATTGTACTGAAACTCCAATGCTGATGGACTCGGGGCGCTCTGAAACCTGGAAGCCATAAAGGGCATATGTTCACTTCCAACATTTCTTGCTTCCTATACTGTACCCTGACCACAGGCTGTCATTACAAACAGGTTTTTGAGAAGCTAGGCTTTCACTTGTCAGCTGTAAGATTCTTCTCATGTCCTTAGTATAGCTTCTTAGACCCTAGTGGATCATTTATAACAGGAAAGTGTTTGGCTTCAGAGCCTCTCCAAGGAGGTTGCAAGTGAATTTGGACAGCAGTGTGTCATGACATCATTGTCATGCAAAAGTAGCAGCTCATAGAAGAATGATATAAAGAAAAGGATTTTGATGGTTTATAAAATATCTCCTTTGGACAACTTTTTTTTTTTGCAGACACTGTGGGGAATCACAGAACATGGTTCAGGTCTCTTTTTTTTTTTTTTTTTTACAAATTATTGCTATGTTTTCTGCAAAGCACATGTGCAACCAAAAAAAAAGATAATCTCTGCCATAGTCTATTCTTACTCAGAGATATCTTGGATTTGTAATGTTTGGTAGTGACTATAAGGAAATCAATCTAATCTCAAAGATTTTATAATCATGTGGCATGCCTTCTGAATTTCTTGATATTTGTTTGTAGTCTTCAGGGTTTCCCAGCATTGTTTCTGCTTGTTGCTTTCTTTATACAGCACATTAGAGAATTTTTTTTATTTTTTTTTTTTGTCAGATCTTCATAAACAATGTCACCAATAAAACTTTAATTGGATTATTCCTTGACTTGTCACTACCTGTACTTTCTCTTTTCCCTAAATGAATCTTAATTTGCGCTTGGGGCAAGCCGACCTATTTTAAACTCCAATCTTCCTCCTCACTTAATTTTCCTTTTCTATGAATAAAAGTATTTATTGATTCTTCTTTAACCACAGCTTATTAATTAGAGTGGTATTTGTGAAGTAGTGTGGTGAATATGCTGCCTTTAAGCAAGATGAGTGAGATCGACAAGTTATTTCTCCAACTAGTTTTAATGATTAAGCTTATATGACCATTTCTTACAATTCTCCACATACTCCAAAACTGACCACAGAGTTTCATTCAGTGCTTCTTGCTTTTCTCATGTTGTGAATTATAAACCAGGAAAGATTAAAAACAAGGTATTCTTGAGTGACTTTATTGTAGTTACTTTTCAACTAGATTTTGTTCACTGACCAGACACACATGGAGCTACCTCATGGGGGTCAGCAAGTGACTGCCAGCAAGTTACCAGAAAGGAGGCTGATGAAAACAGCGGGAGTAGCCAGGAGAATGACTGTATAACCTTGCTGCTTAGATAGCACATCCATCTTCTAACTTTTTTAAAACAGAAAATTGTGGTTTGAAAAATGTCCATAAAGATGTAGTCCTTTGAGGCACATATGCTTAAATCTGTAAAGGTACTTAGGTGCCTAAGACTGAACTTCAATAGACATTTAACTCTTACTGAAATTTATTGCCTGATGGGATACTAGCCCAATAACTTATTTAGCCACCTAACTCTTACTTACCTTGAGGCTTATCTGCATCTAAAATGATAGAAATTATTTTAAAAGTGCAGCTCTTGAGTGGTACTAAGAAACTGAACCATGGGAGATGAGAGATTGGATGAGCAGTGTAGGGCAGTGCTTGGAAGAGATAAGACTGTGCTCTGCCTTGCACCAGCACTGGTTTTTCTGTGACCAGTCCCCACTCTGTGGGGGAAAAAAAATATCCCTTTTTGTACATTTATATATGCATAGAAAGGGGCTGGATAAGTCTTACAATGGCTGAGGGAGCTGAACTGGCACTCTGGGAGGTCAAATAGCTCCTCAGGGACTCAGAGAAGCACTAGAGGGAGTAAAAAGTAGAACTGAAGAGCATTCAGGGGACTGACAATTTAAACTACTGTGAATTGTAGCCTTAAAAGTGAGGCAAAATTGGATCTCAGGCTTGGTTTTAGAGAATTTGTGTAATTTTTTTTTTCTTTTCTTTTCATGTGGCTTTGCATCTTCAGGGCTGGGCTATTGCCCAGGACCCCTTGTGGCCATCTGCCCTGTGATGTGTTGAGGCTGGGTGTCTTCACTGCCTGCGTGGAGAGCTCAGGTACAAGCATCTGCTCTGCAGATGTCTGCACTTTGTCAAATGAATCCTGAGGTCTGGCTCTGTGTTAGGTGGCTAAAGTCATCACTTAGATCACCTCCACAAACACCAGTTATGTCTTGTAGTTAGTATAATGCAGATTTCAGGATAAAAGAACCCGACAAGGAGACTTATGTGTGCAGGACGTGGCTTGCATTTGCACTGAGCCCAACTTACATTAAACAGATGTTGATAAAGGTGCCTTACAAACCGATTAAATGCAAATTAATCACAATATAAAACAGCCTGACATTGCCTAAGTGATGTATGGTGGCTTTAATGTAAAGGGGTAAGGAAGGTGCCACTCTGGCATGCTCATCTTTTAAGAACAACAACCTGTTTCACATTGCAGCCTGCCTTGTTGAACCTGATTGTAGCATATCTCCACACCTCCTGCTTAATCCAAAGCATGATTCAGAGTACTAGGAAACTGGTACATTTTCTTGCTCCCTCATTTGCTCCCTTTCTTGGCCGAGTAAGTCAAAGAATGACCATTATCTGTGAATGTGGGATAAGTGGAAGGAAATGGTGTGAGGCTGAGCAGCACTCAGACACTTATCTTCCACCTGTAGCTGTGGAGAAAAGCAAAATCAGGTAATGACAAGAAACAGCTGCTGGAGACCTTGCACTATAACATGTTAAGAGTCATTAGCTCAAAGACATGTCTGGGGAAAAAAAGCTAGAATATGTACACAGTGCTGAAAGGGAAAAGATGTCTTTTCTCCTCTCTTTCCCAAATTTGGATAGGATTTCTGGTTACTAAAAATAAGAAAATGAGGATAAACTGGGAATAACTGAAGCCTGAAAGTGGAGAATGACTAGCATGGAATTGTAGTTGTACAGACCAAAGCTTATTTATTGCCACTGACTACATTAAAAATCTGCAGTGCACACAGAAGCCAAACTTCAAATCTTGTCATGCTTAATAAAATATTGAATTAAGCAGAAGTGAAACTACCTGCCATATCCAAAAGATAGTCTCAATGCCCTTTCAATGCTTTATTTTAAGACCAAGTACAAAAGGTTTTCACCTTACCGTAATTAACTTTTTATCATTAAGATTCAGAAAAATTGAATTGTGTTGGACACAGGTCATCATAATGAGAATTTAATGGATCTGTATTACTATGCAAGTTAAGCTTTGAATATGTGCTAAATGCATTACATTACCATTGACCTATGCAAATTTCCATCTCTGTGACTCTTTTTCTTCACTGCTGCCGCATTAAGACCCCCTCTCTCTCCTCATCTCCTTAAACAATGATTTCCTCATTTTCATATTAATTGCATCAGTTAACTGAGATAATGCTCCCACTGAAATGAGCAATAGGATGAATCACTGAAATGATGCAGTTATTCTTTTTGCTTAACCAATTTCACAGGACATTCACAAAGAACTGCCTTAATTTGACTTTATATAATTGCTTATCATTAGGCACAGCAGCCCCATGAAGTACCTTTATTTATTTAAATCTCATCTCTGATTGATGGAAAATTAGTCACTTGCATATCTGAGGAACACAGATTGTTCTGCTACCAGGCAACTTCGTTGTAGAATACCCTGGAGAACTTCAAAACAAGCAACTGCTAATGCATACTGAATATAAAATACAGGGAAACAAAGTGCAACAGCTAACGACATCCAGGAGTTCCTGTAGAACAACCATGATGTCACTGAACTGCTTTACCTGCTCCTCACTAAATTTCCTATGTGAAAGGGGAAAGACAGATGTTGTTCCAGGAGAGATTATACATCTGGCGGTAGCCACAGATACCCTCTGTCTGTTTTTAACATCAGCGATGTCTGTCTGTCACACAGTGTGAACACTGAAGGTTATACCATCTCTCCTTTTAAAATTAACAAAGCACTCTGCATGGTTTGGAATTCAGTCAGAAAGCTTTAATCCACTTCTTATTTTTAATATTCTTAAAGTATTTATTCAGGACAGCTCAAAGGAAACGCTCACGCTTTTCTTCTTTGTAAGGAAAAGGGTGTGTGGGGGAATTAAAATTTCTAAGGCAAATTATGCTGTTATCATCAACTGACATACTCAGAAGGAAACTAGAAAGGATGCCATCTCCAGCATAAAAGGAGCCATAGCATATTATCCTATCATGGGATTTGAGTTGAAGGATTGCCTCCAGGTCTCCTCGAAGCACACTGTGTACTTGTGTCCCTGTGGATGAGACTACCTGTCATTGAACTAGATATCAGCAGTCATTAAATCCACCCAGTCATAATATTGTTCTTTCCAGACATCAATACTGTGATTCATTTTTCCCTGTATATTTGCTCCTACCCTAATCCTGCACGCAAGTCTACCCTCTCCCTCCCCAGCAGAAGCCTGGGTTAACCTTTCCCATCTCACCAGGCTGTTTGGCTCCTGAACAGCGCAGCACCCAAATGGCCCCTCTGATTGATGCCACAAATAACCTCCAGCCACCTGTGCTTGAGTCAGAAAAATACTCCTAATGAGCTGAAAGAAACAGCAAAGAATTATACTGATTATTTCTCCAACATGCTGTGCTTGGAACAATATCACATACAAACTGAAGAAAATATTACCTCAGGGGTTTGCAGTCAGAAGCCTTAACCTTGGAGTAAAGGCTGTTCTCAGTTGTTTGGAAGGGTTAATTTTTGGGTTAATTCTGTTTCTGTTGAAATCCCGGGTAAATGAAGAGCGTTTTTGTTTTGTTTTGTTTCCTGTTTTATCTCTGCCTAGGATACATGCAGGCAAGAAACTGGTCCTTGCCCTGGCCTGGCATTATACACATGATCAAAAAAATTAGATTGCCTTTAGTGTTAAGTCGGAGACCCAAGAAAGTAGCTTTTCATATTAGCAGTGAAAAATAAATGCTTAGGTTTAATCACAGGCTTGCAGGTTTTCAGTGCAAAACAGGACATGCCCTGAGAAACCCAGATATCTGTGTTCTATTGAGTTAATTTTGAAGTTTGGAATAATGCCTGATCATAAAGTTGGCAAACTCTTATTTCTGGCCACCTAAAGGTAAATTTGAGAACTAGTGCCAAGGAAAAAGCATCATGCACTTCCTTCTCTAATGCTGTCATATTCAAAGTTTCTTTGAATCGAATAAAGTTTTTCCCATGATCTGACGCACTGTTTTGCCATGTACCACCAATGATATCATGCATCAGGAGTATAAACTCCAACCCACCGTCACTTGAACCACAACATGAGGACTGGCCTAAGGTCAAGGATGGGCCTGGGCATCATTTGTATGAAGATGATGTCCTTATTGATACTTTCAAGGAGTCTTCATGCTAGTTCCACTGTCTACATGCTGCTGCCGGGGAGTGCCCTGCCTTCCTCATGAGTTTTCGTAGATCATCCTTGCTTGTAAAACAATTTGCTATAAGAAATTAGGAGAACATTTCCCTAACTGAGTGCAAAACAAGGAGCTATTCCGAGGCAAGTATTTGCAATTAGGAGACATCATAGTCTTAGCTATGCTTAAGTACCCCACCGTACACCGTCATTTGTCTGCAGCTGCTTATTTCAGTCTAAAATGGCTAAAATTAATACAGTTGCAGGAATCTTTCCCCCACAAACCCTTAACAGCAGCAATAATGACTGTGTTAAATCAGACCTCATTGCAATGTAATGAAGCCTGACTGACATATTGCAGGTATGATACTAAGTAATTTCATAAATTATTAAACTGTAATTGAAAGTAATAGTGCAGATTGCTTTTCGACTCGCTTAAAAAAAGACCTTGGCACGAAAATAAGGACTGTAGCTTGACTGATTGGAAATAGTGATCAATAGCTTAATTTTAACAATGGCTACAAGTTCCAAGTTTAAAATTAGAACCAAAAATTTTTTTAATTTTCTACCACTCAAGCTACTCTGACACTTTGACTTCCATTTAACTTTTAAGTAAAGAGGACAAATGGAAATATGTTTTACCTCACAGAATAGAAATCTCTAACAATTTGGTATAAAAAATGCTGAAATACCAATGGAAAACTAAAAGTTTAGAGAAAAAATCCAAACTTTTCCTAGAAAATTTTTTATATTTAGAAAATGCATTTATTTTCTCTCTGTGAGCAACCTCAAAGGAACAAGTTGCACTTAAAATCTTGATATTATATAAGCTGTAACATTTTTTTGCCTTTGGACATTTTATTCTTCCCATTTCACTGTGGTGAAAGGTTATTTGCCATTATACACGTTTATTTGTGCACATGCCTTGTGAAACCAGCCCTACCCTTGCACCTCTGCTCACTTAATGATATTTACTCCAGATCTAGTGGCTTGATGCATTTAGGCAGAGATTTGAAAACAAAGTCAACAAAACTTTGGGTTATTTTTGGATTGTTTAGATTGGGGTATTGTGGGCATGAGCTGCATAAGAATAAAGGTATTTATTAGATTAACCTGATTGTTAGTACATTTCATGTGGTAGTCTCAGGGATTTTTCTGACAAAGCAAAAATCAAATGTCCTAAAAGAAAAGTCAGATTCAGCAACACTTTTATTGACATGCTGACATTTTAGGGAATGCATGCATGAGGAGTAAAGGAGAGAGGGGCACTGCAGCCCAGTGGTGAGGATACCTGGGTACATACAGGAGGCTGCAGGATGAGCCTCCACTCCCATTGAAATGAATTTTTGCCATCAGGAGATTTCAGTACTACACAGTGAGCTGAAACCACTGTCCTCATAATTGCATAGAGATTATGGTATATAATACTCAAGTCATCCCACTGAAGACACAGAAAATATTGCCTATTTTAATGCAATCATGCTTCACAGTTTCTCACTCACTTTATTGGGTTTCCTAAAGTGAAGCACTTTCAGTTCAAGGACATCTTCATCTTTAGCTCTTGTTTATTTTTCTTGTCACTGGTCTATTGCTCTCCAGAGGAACATTAAGCATCTCGATGGCATGGCTTACACGTGAAATATACAGTTGTTTCAGCACAGAGGGCTTCATTTTAGGGCTCATATTAGTGGGTCCCTTGTGAGTTGATATTATGCCATTTTTGTCCTTAGATCTTCTGGGGAAAGCTATCATCCAGTAAATTGCCTTAGTCAGATAAACATTACCAGATAGATCTCTTCCTGCCTCTCTCAGCAATGGGCTCTGCAGAAGGAAAGGTCATTGTTCATTCTCTTTCACTTTATCCTGCTCAATTGTTTCTCATTGTATCAAGACAGTCGGTTAGTTTTTACCAAGGTGAACTTAGGAAATAACACTAACATAAACACACAGCTTAAGTGAACCAAAATACCCAATGGTTCAGGGAGAGTGTGTTGACTCTTCCAGGAATTTTATTCATTCACTTTAATTCTGCCTTGCATTTACCAATGTACAAACCTTTTCCGGCCTCTTGGTTTTCTATCTTCACCATTAGAAGACCATAGAACAATTTTGCAACCTTCCCATGATTTGGAAATGGCTTTGCTCCACACCTGCTGAGGGGTAAATGCAATTTAATTGTCTTTCTGAGTAAGAAAAATGATAAAGGGCTTCAGAAAAAGAATGATAAAAATATAGAGTTATCATCAATTTCTCTCTGGGACTAGTTTATCCATAGGCAGAGTAATAACTATTAGCTTGGAAAATATCAAAACTTGGTCTGTATCAGGCTGGGATGGTCAGGAGGGGATGGAGGGGTAGCCATTTCTTCTGTAGCTGTGTTGTCACATCCTCATGCTGCTTCTCCAGCTTAAGCCACCAATGCCACACAGGCTGAGACACTGTCCCTTTGTGTCGCATTTCTGACTGGTTGGTCTAAAATGCTCCTTGCCTGTCTTGCTGACTTAACCAAGATTACAAATTCTTTAAGATGGTACAGTGGTTAGGAAGTTCAGGTCACTGCTGGCTCCTGGACTCTGGTGGTACAAGTCTCCTTCAAAACTCAGAGCTTTTTTTTTTTTTTTTTTTTTTTTTTCCCCATTAAATTCCCTGTGGATTTATCTTGTTCGTGGGACGTTTGAGGTGATATCATCATCAGCCAGGGCCTAGTTAAAGAAGCTAGCAAGAGCAGTTCCGTGTATGGTAGTCATTATTTCAATTTTATTCATTTGTACTGGAGCCAAAAGCCATGCACTTGGATTTGTTTAAATGTGATTTGGAGTGGCTCAGTTTAATCCAGACTTAGACCAAGCCTTGAGTATGTGCTGAAGACTGTTCTCCAGGATCCTGAAGGTAGGAGGCTTATGAAGAGAGTGAGAGCCTGATCCTAAAATGAACAGAACAAAACTAAACCATTTGGCATTTCTCTTTTTACATTCAGACTTACAGAAGTAATCTAGAAATTTCATTGGGATATATTGCTTTATTTTTTGTATCCTTTCCAATAGTACAAACTGATCAGACTTTTGGGTTGATAGTTTGTTGGACCTGTGTTTACCTCAGACTTGGTAATTCTGGATTTAGAAATCCAAGGCCTTAAGAAAATTCTTGTTGCATGTTTTCAGATCTTTTGCACATGTGCGAGAGGTCCAGTTGATCTAGAATGCTGCAAAAGTTCTTGCCACCGGCAAATTGATTTATCTGTGCTGAAAATCCTGTATCCAACAGTTAAAAAATACAACAAATTCAGCTGTTTCACTTGCAACTTTCAGGCTTTCATTGCTGAGTGCAATAGACGGCGAGAACAGACCTCGAGCAAACCTGATTTACTTTTTGTTCTAACAACTAAAGCAAACTACCCTTTCTGAGGAGATTTTTCTTGCTTCTAAGAGTCAGAAGGAAGCTGAATAACAAAATGCCCCATGCAGCCTCTCAGCTCAAGCTGATACATGGTATACAATGTGTGCCTGGTAGCAGTGCTCTTAGTCTGGAAGAGAGGGCATACAGCAAAATTGCCTGCAGAATCCCTTCCCTATTTCCAAACAAGTCAGTCAGTGTTCTATGTGGTTCTCTTTAAAGCCCCTGTGGCAGGGTACACACAGAGCAAAATGTTGCTAACCATTACCAACCTTCATATGGATCTGCCTGTCCTGCAGCATGTCTCTAATGCAAGGGAGATGTTACACTGAATTAAGCTGGTCCAGTGTTCTGGCATTGTCTAAAGCAAGTTGCTCTGCAAGGGGCTGGAAGATATTACTGTGCAATAAATAAGAAGTTAGAAAGTTTGGGGATGACTTCTATATCCCCCTACTCTGCTTTTTCTCACAAAATGCCACCTTCTTTTCATAGGAAGCAAGCAGACTTTTTCTCCCCAACATCAAGTTGGAAAAGCTCTCATCCCTGTCTAGAGTTCAAGGTGGATATTATTAATCTCTTCCCTCTCTGGATGACTCAGAGTTTCTCTCAGACATCATTCCTGGAAAAAAATAAGGTATTGGAACTCTTGTCATCTGGGTCCAGAGTTGAAATGAAATTTTCTCTCATCACAATAGCACAAGGTAATTGCATTGCATGTGCTTGTGGGGTGTTAGTTGCAAAAGGTCAGTCAGATTCTTGTGAATCTTCTTGCCAAGCCTATGACAAATAGTTGTGGAAAGCCTCCCTTTTTACAGTGCTAAAATGTTGTTTCAAAGCAGAGAAAATATTCCTACTGCATTGAGCCTTGTAGCCTGCAAATTTCAATCACTCTTCTACCTGCTGTCCTTAAGTAGCACCTCTGCTCATGCTTCCACACTTCTTCAGTTGAGAAGCATCTTGGTGTTGCTCATTTAACGGCTTCAGCATCAAAACCCCAGAGAGTTGTTCAGATGTGGTGAACATTGTACCTGTCTTCATTTGCCATCACTGTAGAAACAAGAAATAGTGATAGCAAGAGAAGACACAGTTTTGTCTTCTAAATGAACATGTATAGGTGTCAGGCAAAAGAAGCACTGCACAGGGTGTGCAGAGTTTTGTCACAGCTCTGCTGTTGGTCACAGATCCCCAACAGCTGCCATACAGGGGTGACACTGCCACGAGCTCAGTCCAGAGCATGCCAGACTGGCTGTTTAGGATATGACTTCTGAGGACACTGGATGTAAAGAGCTCAGCTTCTGATTATATATGTCTAGGTGCTTCTCAGGGAAAGCCATTGCCACAAACCACTGTGTTTTAGCCAGTTTTTCTCCATGTGAATAGGTGAGCAGTCAGACAGAGAGGTTACCCTAGAGGCTGTGCAGTCTCCAGTGGAGATTTCTGAGATCCAGATGTGTTGCATCCTGAGCAGCTTGGTCTGATCTCCCAGTTTATCATGGTTTGAGCAGGAGGTTGGGCTTTAGGTCTCCCAAGGTCTCTTCCACTCTGAGTTTTCCTGTGATTCCATGAAGCTGTCCATATTGATATGAGGGTGTCACAGGAATGTGTGAGAAGTGGGTAGGAAGCAGGAGTGAAAAAAGTACTTTGGTACTGAATGAGAAATGCAATAGTGAGAAAGAGGGATGATGCAACCAGTGCTGAGACCTCAGCAATGCTGCACTCCACAAGAGCTGTCTGTATCAGCCAGTCCAATGCTGCACTTTGCTTTTGCTGGCATTTTTGATGGAAAATCATGTCCTCCAGGAGGTAGAAAAGTGGGTAATGGAATGAGGTGGCACATCACAGATTCCAGCATGTCCCTGCCAAGAGCAGGGAATCCCTTCTGTCTGTGTAATGTTGTGCAGAGCCTGAAAACACCAGACTCTGTTTGGTATGACCAGAGTAGTCCCTGGGAAGGCTCTCAGACAAACACATTCCAGTGTGGCTACCAAGCTGACAGACCTTGGTGATGGCAGCCGTGGTTCATGTTATTCCGATGCCAAGCAGGGCCAATCATGATGTCCATCTTTCACAGAGGTTTGTTGCCAGATCCAAACATGCATGTGGAGTAGCCTGTAGGCTGATACGGAAAACATCCAACCCTTAGGAATAACCATTTTTTATTTCTGACTGTTCCTAGAATGAAAACTGGGTACATTAGGAGATAATGCAGACACAATTAGTTGGCAGAGCTCACCTGCAGTGGTAAAGGACATGTATGAAACATTTCTGAAACTTTCTGTGTAATATCATCCCGGTATGAGCGCACAGAGCACGTACCTAAGGATATATGTGCCAGCCTCCATAGGCACAGACAGGCACAACGTGGAGAAGTTTGAAAGAGATAAAACATACAGCCTTTTGAAATGTATCTGCTAAGAGCACAAGGTAATACATAAAAGGAAAATTCATTTTCTATGTTTACAGTTTATGTTAAATGCCACTGTAGATAGAATCTCAGTCACAAAGGCAGACAGTTTAGTTCAGGGTGATTCGATTACTAGCTTTTTAAATGGAAATGTCACTATTTCAAAGCAGCAATGCTGAGTATTAACTTCAGGCATGTCATGTGGCAACAAGTTGGACTAATTTCTCCTGTCACAACTGGTTTGGTTCCTCCTTTTTTTCATTTCAAGTTTAAACTAGGCTAATAAAAAAGTCTCAGCAGTTGTGCACAAATAGCAGCAGATGGGGCACAAAGTCTGTGCCCCTCCCTGCAGTAGCTCAGTGACAAGAGGATGATCACACAGGTGACCGAAGTGCATCAGTGTGATGTGACAGATCATTGGCACTGCTCCACCCAGGGTTTTGTAAATCCCTGGTGACAGGCTCGTGGCAGGCACCAGACAAGCACCAGAGAACTTGTTACGCTTCAGTCATTGGAAAGCTAAGAGCCAAGCATGAGAAAATAGCTGAGTAGGTATAAAAAGTGGCTATCTGATCTGAGAAGAAGGTGAAATGCTTAAATTCCACATTTCAGCTCTGAACACGCTTTTATAGCATAAAAAAGGCAAAATTGTAACAGAAGTAAAAGACATAGTTTATGTGAAAGTTCGCTCCTCTGGCAAAGCTCCTGGAGAGGAATTTTAAATGCCCTTTTCATTATGGGTTATAAATAATAGAATATCTGCCATTGGTTATTGTGTAGTTTATTTTCATTACATGACTTGAGGTTTTACTGAGTTTCCTTTAGGAGCACATCAAGTTAACTTCTGCACAAGCCTTTTGCAGGCCTGCCATTGCACTGGCTCGGTCACACTGTGAGGCAGCGAGGAAGGAGCTTGTGGAGTCAGATGCTCCAGCTGACCTTTGAGGTCTTACTTTGCACAGATTATACCCCAGGAACATTCTTTTGTCCCTTGAAATGTAGTCTCTGCTCAAAAATCACCATACAGCACCAGGCTATTGTTAATGTAAACAACACTAAAAGTGCTTTTATGTAGTTATTTTTTAACTCTTATCTATAAATCCTTTCAATGAAATATCAGAGAGTTATTCAGCTGTGAAACTACGTAGAGGGGACATTTTCCTTAATCCTGGGTCAGCATTTTCTGGCTTTCTGTAAACACTCTCTCACATGATGCTTGTTAATAGGCTTCCTCATGCAGAAAATTCTTGGCAGCCCCTGGAAAAGTTCTCCAAAAGACTGATTACTTTCCCTTTGCCTGGGGCCAGCTGCTGATCATGGTCCTTACGTATCATGACAAACACAGTTAATATCAGAACATGCAGCCAGGACTGAAACAGTCATGCACCAGTTAAAGCTTGGCCTACCAACACCCCAGGAGGTATATTAATATGCTATGACCTGTTGGTACCAGTTTCCAAGAGCTCTAAAAGAGGTGGAAGAGATGGAGGCTGGAGAAAGTAAAGGATGAATTTAGCTGGAGTTCACCCAAGGGCACACTGCCATGGCCTGACAGCACTAATGGGATGGACTGTCCCTGCCAGCTTCTCCTAGGGTGTCACAAACACTGCCTGTGGCCCAGGAACCCATTGCAGCCCAGCCAACACCCCACCTGCAGGCTGACATCCCAGCTTGGCCTCAGGGAGTCCTGGCCCCAAGGAGCTGCCTGGCTGGGGGTGTCCTTGGCTGCTCTCGAGATGCCCTGGTCTATGCTGAGGCAGTGGGATGAGCTCCAGCTGGCAAGACCTTGCCCTGCCACCCCCCTGGAGCTTTGACACCATTTGTAATTAAGAAGCTCTTGGACTGACTTCCCAGACTGCATCACTTTTTTTTCCTGACCTAAGAACACAATTGCATGCTTGGACCATGATGAATTGTGCCATCTTATTTCCTGAAGACAGTCTCTAGACAACATAAATACAGGTATTTCTGGGAGAATGCAGAAGGTTATTAACTGTTGGTAGTGGGAATTGTCCGACACGTGTACCATGCTAGGATGGAATCCTAAGTACTTTGCAAATGTTGCTACTTGTGTTAACTTGAGTTCAGCAAAGCTGCGGAGAAAGAAGAAACGCAGTAATTGTAACAGTAGGCAGTGGCACCACGATAACTCGGGCAGGACAGAGAGAGGAAGGAATTTAGCAAAGCCCAGTAGATTTTGGCTAAGAGAGCTATATTGGGTAAAAAAAACAACCTGTTTTGCAACAAGTGTTGCAAAGTAATTATCTTTACATGAGCCATCAACATTTAAACTCTGACAAAGCTGTCAAGTGGAATTTTACAGTCAAAGTACTTTATCTGGAGCCAAAATGTAGGGA
>NW_009954194.1:1940211-1982480 GCF_000747805.2 Chaetura pelagica | reverse complement strand
AACCCTTCCCAGGTCTTTGGGGTGAGACATTTGATGGATCTGAGAAAAAAAATAATAACAATATTTAAGTGGTAATAACCTTGTTGACAACAAGGGCCAGAAATCAGATCATGCTTTGAAACAGAATTTGGATCATAGGATAGGTCTGCATTACCATGATCAGCAAAGTGCTGAGAGTTCACACAAACTAGTAAAACTGTGACAACGTTTCTTCACTAAACTCAGAATGAACAAGTTCAAGTTCTCTTTTCTCTGTCTTACAAGTAGAGTTCCCCTGTGATCTTCTAACCTTTGTTTACTGTGGCTGCACAAAAATTCCAGTTTATCATGGTGTGATAAACACTTCCTCTAATCTCAATAAAAAACATAAAGTTTTACGAGGAAAACATTGGCATGGGCTAGACATGCCCAGAGTTTACTTCACTCTAAGAACCCTAAGTCTTTAAATGTTTTTTCCTCATTTTGGTTTCCAGATCTTAGATGAGACTTCCATGTTCATACACATGTGCTGAATTTCACATTCTCCTTTATAAATATGACTGAACAAGTTACAGTTTAGATTTCAAAACATATGTGAGCTATTGATGGCTGACAGACAGAAAGCTCTTTCGCCTTCGTTCTTGCCCACACTTTTTTTCCTGGGACTCCATTTCTCATCTTTGCTCACACTGATGATATGTCCTACTGAAGACAGCAATGGAGAGAACAACTTCTCTGTATAGGCTTTGATGTCTTGTGTTCCTAGCAGCTATTCAAACTCTGCTAAGAATGGAATATAACTGAAAAGAGGTATCTGAATGAAAATGTGGCTTTGTGCAACCTGGATAGATGGTGAAATTAAATACATGTCAAAATGAAGTGATACATGTAGGAAAGACATCACCCTAATTTCATTTGTAAAATGAGCGGTTCTGACCTAACCTTTACCAGTTCAGAGAGAGACTTCAGGGATACAATCGATAATTCTATGAAAATTACAGCCTAGAGCTCAACACTGGACAACAACAACAAAATTGCAAATGTTAGGAACTACTGGTAAAGCAAGAGAGAAGAGCACCAGAGTTCATCATTATGCCTCCATATAAATTCGTGGCTCGTCCATGTCTTTATACTGTTCTGTTCTTTTCGTCTCATCTCAGAAAGAATATAGTAGAACTGGAAAAAGGTTCAATTGTCCTTGATTTTCAAGGGCTATCAATATATGGGGTATGTGCTGTGCGAGGAATAACTAAGTAAGCTAAGATTCTTCTTTCTGGAAAAGAGACAAATTACAGGGGATGTGCTATAGGGCTATAAAATCAGGACTGAGGTGGAGAGGATGGAGGGGGGTTGGTGGTTCACTATTTCTTCCACTATAAGTACTAGAGATCATCAAAGTTAGATAGTAGGAACAAGCTTCAAAACAAAGAGAAGCAAGTTATTCTTCATGCAGCAGGTAAGCAGTCAGTGATACTACCTGCCAAAGGATGCACTGAATACTAAACACTTAGGGGGGACCAAGGAGACACTGGACAGGTTAATGGCAGAGAAATACATTGAGGGTTACCAGTTACACAGAAGCAAAACAACCTGAGAAGTCCCTGAACTGAAAATAGGTGGAGGCTGGGAAAGTATCACAGAGGGGTAGAGTCTATTCTTGTCTTGTTCTTAGTCCTCCCTAGTTTATACCATTATCACAGTTGTAACCTTGAACTCTCTCTCCCATTGAACTTGGTTCTCACCAGACTGGCTACTGCATTCATCCAGCAGCAGTGCCCTAGCAGAGGGAGGATTCTTGTGTGGTTTGTTTTGTTTTGTTTTGTTTTGTTTTTTTAATTATTATTTTTTACATAAATGCAGTTCCTAGACTGCATTTAAGTCCTATTGACCTATGTATTAATGTGCCTTTATGTATCAGGCCAATAAAGATCTGATTTCAGAGGTGTTCTTGGGTCTGTCAATATAAATGTCCTTTATGTTCACAGTCCAATTCTGCTCATTTATCTTTTTTTTTTTTCTATCTGTGCTTTTCATGCCTGTGCTATGTCATTTCTATTGCAAAACAAAGGAAAGGCCTTTGTAATACACAAGGAAATCTAATTTGCTTTTTTACAATGGACTTAAACCTGTGATTGATGTGTTTCAGTAATTAAATTCTGCTACCTGCAAGTCACTGAATGTGAGATTTAGGATGGCAGGCAGGAATGAGTGAAAATGGAAAACATATTAGTGACTTTTGTGTCTTGTGCTACAGAGTTCAATATTTCACCCATTTATGTTTGAAGAGGTGAACAGCATTGAAAGACATGAAAATAACACTGCACATAAGGGAGGAAAAGTATGATAATTATCCTACCTATTGAGAGAGGGATAATTGAGCATGGAATGTCAGTACACATTGTCTCAGGAGAAGAAAGAAACAGAAATTGTGGATATTGCACAAGTCAGAAGTTAGAAGGAAGATAGAACCCTTTGACAATGTTGGTATTCATTAACTCCATGTTGCTGTTAGACCTCACACTGTTCTCAGAGTAGCTCTACACAGCACAGGGCCTCACCATACATAGGTACCTGAGGTAAATCTGACACAGACACATAGGCAGCAGAAATCTTAACCCTAAGAGTGTGCTGCTCCATGGGCACTAACATATTTCACTTCTCAGCTTTTTTGTTGGAGCTTGCTGCATCTCTTTTTGGAAAATTGCTCAATACCCAGCAGATTTGCCTTCATATTCAGCAAGGCAAATGGTATAAATTATCCATGATTCATTCTTTTCCCCAGCCTCTCTGCAGGGAAGAAATAGTGTATGCAGTATAGTATTTTAACACTTTAGACTGGTCTATAGTAGATGGGCTTCCCCCATTTGAAGTCTTTCAAGGGATCTAAATGTCCACCTAAATTATGCACTCTAGATAGAAGTCTTCTGGAATTTACAGCCTTCACACATAGGTTGCTGCATGAGAGCCCTTGATGTCATCAACATTACAGACATCAACTAAATGAACAGGGTAATCTCTTCTGGTCTTAAAATCTACGAATGGCTGAACCACATAAACAGCTGAAAAAGTCTTGAGGGTTAAAATACATGTCAGTATGTATGGCAAATTTTTAAGCACTTCACTGTTGAGTTGCATTATAGCTTGGTGGGTTTTTTTCACCTTTGTTTATATGTTCTCCTCACAGAACATCACTTATAGACCCCTAAGGTCTTTAATGCCTGGGGTGATTAGTGAATATTCAACTTGCTTTTGTAGTGCTCAACAGCCTTGTGAGAGGGGCATGTGATGCCAGAGTGGAGACTGAATCCAAGAACAAAGCAGTGCACTTTGCAAGCAGGATTCTTCCCACTGCATTAACACATTAGTTTTGTGGTAGCTTAATTTTCTAGCTGATGATCTGATCCATTTAAGGCCATTGCCATTAAATTAGAAAGCCATGATGATCTGGTTGCATTTGGGAGGCATAACAACTATAATGTTTGACATATAGGGATATCCACACCTTAGAAATTTGGTGTTTTATGAAAAGTAGCAGTAACAAGTAAAAGTAGCTAGGACCTTTTTATGGGAAGAAGAAAAGTGACACCAGAACTGTATTAGATTTACTAAGAGCTGTTACACAGCTTCAGCATCTTGTAACTTGTCATGGAATTATTTTTTTGAGATAAAAAGTGATGTTGTACTTCCTTACTAGGTTCTTTGCTTTTTAAGTTCAGCCACTCAAAGGATAATACAAAGCCTTTGCATTTCTGCAGTCATCAAACAGAAGGCTAGTGAGGTGAAGACCTCATACTGACTTTTGCACAGAGACTTGTCAAAACAGAATATCAGGTGTACCAGTATGGATACCTGCAATTACCTGCATGGAAAGAAAAAGCCCCAGTATGCTGCTATCTCTCCTTTTTCTTGTCTGCAGAATGTGCTGGGACACTTGCAAATGGTGCCAGTGAATATATGGCCATCCGTTGCAGGTACCTGAGAAAACAAATGTGGAGGAAAAATACTATAAAATTTTAACCTTCCGAGTTGCGAGTGCTCCTATGAGAGTGGTTTTTTTAAGAGTGGTTTTAACATTCGTATCTCAGTGCTATTTTAAAGTGTTGTTTTAATTTCAAGGACTCTGCTCCTCTTCTTCACAACATGGGGGTAATTTCTCATTAAAAGTCCTCAAATTTCTAACACTTGCAGCTAACAGCTTTCAAGTGAGGTGCAGACCAAAAGCTACAATAGAAAACCAATCAGTGGATGATTAAGAATACCATATGTATTACAAATATTTAAAATCTGCTTACAGAGTTTCCTTTCCCTTCCCACACTAACGATAAATAGCCTTGTGATAATCTAGTTTTGTTTTATAGGTCAAGGAGAGCAGTTACATTTTCTCTTCCTTTTGATAGGCAGAGTTTTTAACCCTGTTTAACAAGAGAGAATTGTATTTCTAACCTGAAAACCCCAAACATTTTATTCCACTTTAGCTATTCTTTTTTGATATTGCCTTCTGGATGTCCCCAAACTTTGACTGGTTCAGTATAAGACACTTGATGGGCACCATGAGGAAAAGTACAGCTTTGGAAGAAAAAAGGTCACTTCTAAAATGGATGAAGTGTACTACATGTCTAAGAAATAAATACACATTTGCTCATTTTACTCATCTAATGGAAAGGAATTCTCCTTTCTTTTTCTTTATGCTTGCAGCAGCAGTTTCACATTATTTCTACCTTCTGCCTATTCTGTTATTAAATAATGGTTGCAGCTGTCACAGGTGGCACTGCAGTAATCATGATTATTCAAATGAGGGAAAAATATTTTTGGTTTAACAAGAAAAAACAAACAAGCAAACAAAAGTAAATAATATAAAAAACAATCCTGATTCCCTCCCTGAAGAAATCCTTATTTGCATTGCATAAGCACTCAGACAGTTATTGTGTGGTCTTTCTTGATATTTGTTCTCAGAAATTATCTTCTGCCCAAACACTATTTGTGCCATTTGATAAATAAAATGACAAAAAATAGTTCTTGTTTGGGGCCTGAGAGAACCATGAAAACACAGGACACACACTGAGAGGAACTGGTGAGGGTGAGGGGCTGGGGCCAGGACACTGCAGTGTGCCACATCACATCAGGGACTTCAGCCTACATCTATTTCTGGCCAGTATATACTCATTTATTCTGGTGTCAACATTGCTTTTCTCCGTTAGAGGTACTGTCCTATCTCCTAAGATGTATTTGTTAAATGCAATAATACGACATTTCATTTCAGACTCTCTTTGCAAATCAAGGCAAAATCTCCCATCTCTTCGTATACTGCTCATCTCAGCTCCCTGCCCAAAAGCACTCTGGATGGTTCCACCTTTAGTAAATCTGACAGTGTTGCACCAGCAGTGCTCTTGTTTACACCCTCCCAATAACTACAAACTCTTCTGTGTGTCCAATGACATCTGATGAGACAGAAAACTCAGAGGGATGTGGGAAAAAAAAGCTTGAGGTTTTAGGAGTTTAGGTAACATGGTGTGGCATTTTTCTTTTCCAAATGCAAGAAAGTCAATGTTTGATAAAAATGTTATTAGTTAATAAACTTAGCTTATAAACAGGAACATCAGAGTCCTGCCTTCTCTATTGGAAGTGGACTGAACCATTGAACTGTATATTTGTCCAGGAACACCAGAAACAAAAAGAACTATGGGAAGAATATTTTGACAAAATGTGCAGATGACCTATAAAGTATTCAGCATTTTTTCTGACCACTAAAGGCAAACAGTCTCTGGAGAACTTGGAAAGAAGGAGCATTAGTGCTAAGAATTACTGTCCAGCCCATTAATTGGAAGGAAGACGGTGGTGTCAAAGATAAATGTTTAAAAAACAGGAGAACTTTTAAAAGATCTGCAAATGAGCTGGCTGGGAATGACTCATGGAAAGCCAGAGAGAAGGCAGATGCCTGGAAAAATACTAAATTTATGATAATACTCAAAATACAAGAGAGATAACATAGATTATGTAGAAAATGGCTAATCTGTCATCAGTACAAGATGGAACAGCAGAACATTTGCTGAAAGTTTAAATCTGAAAGGAAATAAAGGATAAAATACGCAAATATGAAATAATATGATGTTATGGCAAAGAGGTCTTGTGAAACAAACCTGATGTGGTTTGTTTTATTGATTTATTTATTTTTCATTTTAATTTGTTTATTATCATAGATGGATTGACTTCCTTAAGACATTTGACTTAGTAGTGCATTTCACCCTTATTTTAAAAATTGGTTCTTATAATATCAGCATTCAATATGTGAAATGGGATTAAGTACTTGCTGAATGATAGACCTCAAGGAATAAATGCACAGAGGGAAATATCACTGAATGGGCTTCTTCTTTGGGTTTAAGGGTGCTAAAGTTCTGATTTCAAAACTACTTTCACAATATGCTAAGTGCTACCTGGGAATCTATACACTGGAGACCACTGATGAGAAATGAGGAAATTATTTAATTTGCATATGCTGGAATAAGGTTAATGCTAGAATGACACCTCTCATTCTAGCACCTTCTTTTAAAAAAGTTGTTGAGAAGTTGAAGACAAGGATAGAGTGACACAAAAATCAAGTGATAGGTGGAGGAAAGGCTTCACAAAGAAAAGCTCATGAAGCTCAGTCTGGTTATCACACAGAAGACTTAGTGACAGCATATAAATATCTTAGTGAAGAAAAAATCTGGTTTTCTAAAGTGCTTCTCTGGAATCAATGCCTGGAAGCAGAAAGCAGGCAAATTAATCTGAAAAATGCAGTACAGATTTTTAGTAGTGATTTCCTTTACAGCAGATTGTTCATGGGAGACGTGGATTTTTTTCCATAGCTTATTATGATCATCAAGATTTGATAACTTTGTAGAAGCTATGCTTTTGTCAGAAACAAGTCTTGGTAAAAGAGGTGTATAATTGACCTGTGATATGAAGACTAGACAATGTAATGGTCCTTTCTGACTTAAAATTTAATGAATCTCTAGATGATGGCTAGAAATTCCTGTGCATGTAGTACTGAAATATGTGTATGTTAGTCAACCACAAAGAAGTATAAAAGTAAACAATTCAACCAAAAATGAAGAGCCCTGAACTCTTGAGAGGACCCTTTTGTAGAAGCAGCAAGCAACAGCAGCATCTCAACAATTGAATGAAGGCAAACTATTCAAAAAGAAGAAAAATTAGTACCTTCTGTGGCTGCCAGTTGGTCAGGGAAATACCTGCAGCCTGGTGCGTGCTCACCTGTAAGTCAGTTTAAAAGATTTCTGGGCAAACAAAGGCTTTCTCAGAAGATGATGAAGCATTACTGAGACAGCCAAACCCAGTTGTGCATGGAGATTTAGTAGGAAAAAGGGGAGAAAAAAGGATGGCCAGGTGAGAAGAAATTATGAAATGACTGATTAATACAAAAACCTCGTGGTCAGTTTGCAAGGATATTTAATTTAGCATAAGAACGAGTAAGAGAGAAACAAACTTGTATTTATGTAAAGCCACATATCACAGTGAACGAAATAACATTTATTTAAAGAAATTGATTAATTTCCATCTTTCACCTGGGAACTATTCCTTATAAAGAAAGAAAAAGTTCAGTGTTTTGCAAAATCTGAGATCATTCAATATCCACTCCCTCCTCAACTGTCTTATCACACTTTTTTTCCTATTAATCTATGATCTGAAAGATGACCAAGCTTTAATCAAAGAAAATGTTATTATCCTACAGGAAAAAGTGCTTGCAACACACCAAAGGGTGTTTGGTTAAACTTTAATGGATAAAGTGTAGAGAGCAAGTTTCATTTTTCTACATACAAAAAGCATATATTCATCATTAGGTGAAGAGAACAGTTTTGCAAGTTTGCTAGCAATTCTGACAAGTTCCAGATAAAATTATAGGAATGATCGTAAATAATATCCTGAAGCCTTAGAATATTGCCTGTGAGGAATGCAGAGACTGTTTCTGCTGGTAAATAAAAAATGCCCAAAGTCTAGCATTCATATTCAAATTAATTTACGTTCTTAAAAGATTTAGACTTCTCTGTGGACAAAAGAAACTCCATGAGCTCACTGGGAAATGTTCACACTTGGATTGCAGTTATATTACTGACAATTTTATTTTCACAGTTCTTGTGGTGGTCCCAGTTGATGAGCACAAAGAAGTAAAAATTGTTTATCCCCCAATTTTTTAATTTATGAAAAGTTTTGTTTCATTCCACCAGCAGATGAAGGTGCATAGAGATTGAAAAGATTGAGAGATGAGAAAGAAGCATATATCATACTAGAATGTTAGTATGTGATATGATGAATCCTGGTTCCAATTTAGGGAACTAAAAATAAAGATGGTTGATTCAAAAGACTTATGTAATTGCATTTCAAATATTTAATTATTAGTTGAGATGAATTAGGGGCTTGGAACTGTGTTATCTGAAAGCTGTTTCTAAGTTTTTGCAGTTACCATACTTGACTGAAACTCCAGGGAAAGGCTGATCTTAGCTTTTCGTAAAACATAACTCCTAAAACACTGAAAGGCTTGAGAAAATACTTTACAGATGTTTTTATTTAGTTTGGAGAAAAGGAGGTATGAAAGGTGACCACATTACTTTGTACAGCTTCCTGAGCAGGGAAAGTGCAGAGGGAGATGTTGAGCTCTTCTCCCTGGGATCCAGTGACAGGATGTGTGTGAATCGTAGAATGGTCTGGTTGGAAGGGACCTCAAAGATAATCTGCCTTCCACTAGACCAAGTTGCTCAAAGCCCCATCCAACCTGGCCTTCAATGCTTGCAGAGATGGAGCATACACAGCTTCCCTAGGCAACCTGTGCCAGCGTCTCAAAACCCTCACAGGAAAGAATTTCTTCCTATCTCATATAAATCTATGCTCTTCAGTTTGAAACTGTTTCCTCTTATCTTTTCACTACAAGTCCTTGTAAAAAAGTCTCTCCCCAGCTTTCCTGTAGGCCCACTTCAGATGATGAAAGGCTGCTGTAAGGTTGTCTCTCCGGAGCCTTCTCTTCTCCAGGCTGAACAACACCAACATTCTCAGCCTGCCTTCATAGGAGAGGTGCTCCAGCTCTCCAGTCCTGCTTCAAAGTTGCATGAGGGAACATTTAGACTGGACATTAAGAAACATCTCTGTACTGAGAGGCTGGCCAGACACTGGAACAGGCTTCCTAGTGAGGTGGTTGATGTCCCAAGCCTGTCAGTGTTTAGGAAGCACCTGGACAATGCCCTTAATAACATGCTTTAACATCTGTTCAGCCCTGAAATGACCACGCAGTTGGACCAGATGACTATTGTAGGTCCCTTTCAACTAAAATATTAAAATCTATTCTATAGTATGGTATGCTCTTGTATGGTAGCAATGCTTAGATCTCCCAGCTGAAATCAGTGCTTCTGGCCTATCAACATTGCTTGTACAACTAGAAAGGATGCTCTATCCAAAGTGTCCAAGTTGACATGGCAGAAGACATAATTATTATTTCGAGTGTTATATTAGTCTTATTTTGCAAATGAAGACCTGAAGTATGTAGAGAGCTGAAGAGCTTGTTTTTAATACTCCTGTTAATGCTTTTATTCACACGGGTTCATCTGGGGCCAAGCTTGCTTTTGTATAAACCAAATAATTATTCCAGCACCTTATTTCACATACAATCAGTCCTGCTTACTCTAAATTGCTATTCTGTACTTGTTTATTTCCTGTTTCTTTCAGAAAAATCACCTGCCATTGTGAGCCAAAATATTGCCATTTAATCCTGTCACGTGCAGCCCCTGCAGCAGAAAAGGAACTGAACCAGTTCCTCACTCACAAGGTCATTTTTCCTTGTAACTGGTAATGGCTGTTTTTTGCCAACTTTGCTTTTAACTAAGCCATAGTTCAAGTTAACATCCCACTCCCATGCTCAGATCATTTGTAATTAGCCAGCCTCTAACAGATCTTTACATGAAGGCTGTTGTGGGGTTTTTTTTATCATTTTTTTTTATTCCCTACCATATTAATGGATAAAATGACACACTTTCATTTGCTGTAGCCTGAATGTAGATTGACACCTCCTGGCTCAGTGTGCTCCTTGGCACATTTCTCCTGAAATCCCACATACACACGTGCTCTGTAGCTACTGCTGAGTAAGGACTATGATTTAGATGAAACACTGGGCCTGGGGCTACAGCAAACTGCATGGATTATGTAGCCCAACTGTAAATTCACTTTCAAAGGTCTATCTATAGCTGCCAGCTATACAGGAGCTTCTGTTCTCTCAGCTACAGTTCAGGTATTTGCTTGCTTACTAAAATATACTCTTAAAGGAAATTTGTCTGTTAATGTATCAGTGGAGTGGTGACTAGGGTAATGAAAATCGTTACTCATGAATACATTATACAACAGCAGAAAAAAAAGGAATCTATCGAATATAATTGCCAAAGAGCACTTGTTCCTTAATAAAAACAACAATAACCACAAGTGCTGCAATAATGCATTTAAATTACAAGGCATACTCACCAGCTCTGATGCTTTAGGTGCTGTGTGGTCACAGTGTAATTGTAACACCTGACCCCAAAGGCATAATATGAAAAATAATACACAAAAATATATAAACAGGGAGAGAATCTGAGTAAGTTAATTGAACAAGGAAAAATAAATGGCATAACAAAATAAAAGCAAGAGTTCAATGCACTATTCTTTTCTTTTGAGTTATTAAACTTCCCCAAAAAATCTTAGAAATGAGATGAGAGGGAAAGTTGATGAAATAAAATCAAACTTATTACTCAAATGAATAATTTAACATATTTGTGAGAATTTTTTTCTTTTAGTTTTTCAGGCCATAAGATTTATCAGCCCTGCTGGTAAAGGAAGACCTTTAATGAAAGAGTAAGGAACCAAGTAAGCTGCATATAAATTAGAAAAAAGTCTTCTGTTGCCTAACATTGACTTTTTGGCATTGGCAACATTAGCAATTGGAGGCAGCACTCTATATGTTCAGATATTGTCACAGTTTAACATCAGATGGACTCAAACCAGGATAGATATAATTAAAACACACACAAAGCTCTGGGCCTATACATAAAATACACTAACAAGTTCATGCAAATTGGGCAAAATTCAATGCTATATTCTGAACAAGGTTATTCATACTGCAGTTCCTCTTACACAGAAGTTTTATTCTTAATTTTCTCTCACCAAAAGACTGGAGAAAGGGGTTTTGTGAGAAGAAGCTGAAGGTTGCACTACCAACGCAATATTAAGCTAAGGGGAAAATGTGCTACAGAACTGAAAGCATTAACATTTAAACCAACCTGATGTAGATGATATAGATGTAAAACTTGATTTTTTCATACAGTGAAGCCTCTTTCATTGTTACCAGCTGTAGCACTGCATCTCCTTGTTTCCATTATGTTTACTCCATTTCTCTGGGAGAGAAGTTACTGCTTTCCCATCAATCGCGTATGTTCCGAGGGTGCTGGGACAGGGAGGAGAAGTGACCCAACAGGGGTGGTTCTGGCTCTGCCCGGGTAGGGATGGCTCCTTTGTTGGTGTAACTTAAGCCTGAATTGAGGGTGAAGAAGGGTCAGGCAGCTGTGTTCACAGCTGGGACAGCCTCTCCTCCACCAACCGTCTTTAAAGGACAGGTGGGAAAACAGCTTATAGTGCTTTCTTTTTCAGGGTGAGGGGCAGAACTGTGTGGCAGGGTAAAGCAAGGATGATGCTTTGGCTTCTGGCACTGATGAGACCTTCAGGCTACCCAGATGTTCATAAAACTCCAGCCTGAGGCTGCCAGCGCTTTGCTTTCCTCCTCACTAATATTTCAGTGTTATCCCATGGCATTACCTCACTGCTTTTTTGTCTCTGGTCCGATACATTAGAGGTTTGTGCTAAACTTTGTCCAAAAGAATCTGCTTCACAGAGTGAAAACAGTCTGCCATGGCCAAGCACCCATGCCAGCTTGGTACAAAATACCTCTTTTAACACAGACAAGTGTCTTCTAATGATTTCAGTTCAAGAATTCAAAGTAGATCTTTATTTCTTTAAAACAAACAAAAAAAAATCTGGATTGCAGCCTTAATGTAATGGCTGGCAAACTGGGAAAATGCCAGATTTTATTACAGATCTTAAATGACTGTGCTTAATTTGTGCCAAGATATCCTATCTGTCATCCACCCTGAGTATTATCTGAGTTCATTGCCTTATTTGGTTCTGGTTTATAAGTCATAATGTTATTTTAGCTTGAAAATAGGGAGAAGAAAAATGACCATAACAATCTAGATATTCATGCATTTACCAGCTGCTCTGCAGATAAGATAGGTAATACTGGCAAACTTTGACTTCTTGTAACCACATTTTAAAGTAAAATATATCTACAGTGAAGTGTACAGATCTCTGCATCGAAGTGTGGTTTTGTGGGAACACAGGTCAGCTGTGATTCGATGTCATATTATGCCATATGTTGACTTAAGAAATCAGAGGTGCAAATCACTTAATAAGATTACTGTCAGATGTACAAAAGCAGGATATTTCGCCATGAAAATACTGCAGAAAACCTCAAAATAAATTCCTGAAGTAAATACTGATGCACATTAAAATGCCTTCTGAAGTATTAGCTAATGCAAAGATGTAACCATTTTCACAGGATAGCACACAACTAATGATCATTTGAGGTCATGGAGAAATTGAGTTAGGAGGAGAAACTTTAATTTACTTTTCACCTTTTTTCTCTTTCTTTTCCTTTAACACTGAAAGAACTAAGCCCTAAGACTCTCAGGCAACTCTAGCTACAAGACATCTGAAGCGCAGTAAGTTATGTAGGTAGCTGGAACAGTAATTCTGCTTATTCAGCAGCATCAAAAACTGGATGCTGGACAGGGTGCCATTAACTCAGCTGCCTAAGGAACTCGAGGGATGTGACAGCTGACCTTCAAAATACTTTTATTTAAAGTATTTTTGGAAGAGATGGCTATGTATGAGGGATATTTTACTCTTTAGCCTTTTAAGTGCTTACATTTAAGAAGACATGACCAGTGGTAGTGGTAGAGAAGGCAGGAAGAATGCAGTGCAAGGTCTCTTGTGGAAACTGTTCTGACCCATGCTGAGGGCTCAGGGAACAGAAATGCTGTTCAGCCTACTGTCTCTGTGAACATGTGGTTTTATTTATTCATGCTCTACACATGCATGCACATATTTTTATTCTGAATCAAGCAGAATCCAACCTTTGTGGACAGGAAGAATAATTTCATGGCAGCTCCTCTAACACACGCATCACAAAGTTACCCTTCCCTGAGACCATTAACTTGTGTTTTGCTGGTAGATATGCTCCATAGAAGTATCCAGTTTTGATTTGAAGACACACATAGAGGGATGATATATGAATTTTCTTAATAGTTTGCTGTAGCTTTGCCTTTAAGAAAGAAAAATCATTAATTTTGTCACTTTAGATTTTCTCCACATGCCCAGCTGTTTTTGTCTGTTTTAGTACCAGGTATTTTCTCTACAGGAATATGGTCATACATTCATATGTCATTATCAAAGCTGGGTATTTGATAATCTCCTCTGGTGGAGTGAGACTGGGTTTGAGGTCTAAAGCATTCTTATGTGATACCAGTAGCTTTTCACTTGCTGGGTTAAGAGGTCATCTAGTTAAGTTGCCTTGTATTTAATATATATTCTCCAAATTATGAAAATTACCTGCATGGAGGACCAGACTGAACTTGTGATCACTGATGCAGCCATTGCAAGAAGAAGAGCTGCTGAGGGAAGTGAGAGGAGATTAGTGAAAAGACACATTTCATAACCCTAGTGTGAACCTCATTTTTATAATGAGTTTTCTTTTACCCAGCCTACCTTCAATCTCTTCTCAAGAAAAAAACAGCACTTGGTGACTGACACCACAGACTGACATCCCTTAAAGGTCTCTTAATCTGAGCATTGAGCTGTTTGTCTTCTAATAGTAGGAGGCAGGCAGGATTTTTGAGGTCCTGTTTATTGCTTAGCTCATGGGAACAAAACAAGTCCAGATGCCGCTGACTGTGCAGGGTTTTGTGTCACCTGCTGAAGTGTAATATGGTAAAAAACCAAAGACTGTAATTTGGATAGGGTTTAAAATGCATGTTTGCATGCACCATTTGACTTGCCTTACTTCTTAGTTTTTTGCCAATCATAATGTGTAGTAAAACTGTACTCTGTGTACACTGACTGGCAGGTAACTTATTGAAGGAACATGTTTCTGCCAAAACAGACTTGCTTAGCTGAGTTCTAATCATAAATACTCAACAAAGGTTTCCAAATATTTTAAATATTTCTCAGAGATTTATGATGCTGTTGGACTGTGAGCTGCTAACACCACCTTTGATTAGAGGCCCTACTTGCAGCTGGTCATATCTCGTGTCAAGTCAAACCTTAGCAATTCCTTCCCAGGAGCCCTGGGCCATCACAGATGAGCAGAGACATAAGTCCCCAGCCCAAGTTCTCCATGCCATTAAATGCAGGCTAAAGCAACAGCTGAAACTATCTGCTATAGTACCTGGCAATTCTAGACCTCACCTTCAGCCCACAGAAAACTTACCTTCATATGCACATCTTTTTAAGAAATAAATATTTCAAGGAGAATCTCCACTCACCTAATGCTTAGTTTCTAGTCCTTTTCTTTGCCTGTATATTGTACCATTTGCATCAGCTCACATATAGTAGTGACAAAGCTGGAAAGGGAGGTTTGTAGGTGGCCTGCAGTTTCTTCCATTTGTGCAACACAGGCACATTTTAATGTATAACAACATAGATTTGCTTATGAATTTTTATATATGTATATATATATGCACATGGTAATTGGAAATACATTTTTTGACTGATTCTAGGCATGTTTGTTATGGTGATGGAATAAATGGGGAATATTTTTTTTCAGGCTCTCTATTGCTGACTGATTGCAGTGTTTAGTATCCAATCCTCTGAGAAGAGATCCTGTCCAACATAGGGGCAGCTGTCCTGCATCTACTCGGGTCACCTGTTATAGGACCCCCATTTTCACAAACTAGTCAGTTTCCAGGACTGATGGCCAAGTTGCAATGTAAGACTTCAGCTTGTAGACTTTGATCAATATTTCTGCATAGCTATATCAGTTAAGAATGTCAAAAGATTCCTATTCCTATCAGAAAGGCCCCACATTCTTCCCCTTGCTTTTCCTGAAAGGTTCACTGAGAGTGTGTTATCACCAGGAGATACTGGACCTGTGATATGTTTGCTGTGAAAATGACTTGAACCTGGACATCGGTCTGAGGCAACCTAGGCACTGATTATTCTGCTATAAAGTATGTCCGTATGCATGCTCAGTGACCTAGGATTTTCAGATGCATAGAAGTAGCTCTTACATAGCTGCTAGATATCTGGAAATCCTGGGCAGCTAATCAGACTTCAAATTCAGCCTGGCTAAAATACCTGGGGCAAAATGAAGGCTTGTCAGAGAAACCTCGATGTACAACACTTGTCTTGGTACAGCATTATTTTAAGAAATCAGAGTAAAACAAATATGTGTAAACAAGAATCCAGAAAATTACATTTTTTTGATGTGTGAAAAATATTGGTCCTGGGAGAAAGCTTATCCTGAGCCTGATAGGACGTTTAAGGCCTTGTTGAATTCCTAGCATGAATGAAGCCCAGACAATTAATTTTTTTTTAACAACTTTTAACAGAGCAGATAAACTTTGAGGAACAAAAAGAGCAGCAGCACTGGTGGTTTCTCCTCTATGTCGTATTGCATAGCAATGTGTAACAAAAACTCTTCTTGCTATGATCTGACTCTAAAAGATTTCAGAAGCTGCTGAAGAAACTGGCATAAACTGTACTGTGACTCCCCAAAGGTTCTGCTGATATTGGAAAATCCACCAAATACAGTCACTTAAGGGGTTCCTAGATGTTTTCCAGAGTCATTTGAGCTTCTGGGATTTTTCAGTCTGAAATCCTGTTTCCAGATGTCTAACTCCTGGAAACTCTACAACCCTGAAAATGTTTATTTTGAACTCTGAGATTCTCCTTACTGAGTCTACTAGGAGACTTTTGTACAACAGTAATCAACATTTCTCTCAGAGTGGAATCAAAGACTGCCCAACTAGTCTGGTGTAAGTCTGTTTGTGTACGAATTATAACTAACGCAGAACTGAAAGGGAATTGTTCTGTTCCCAGGTTAAGCACTGCTGGCAAAATTAGCAAATGTGATTCCTTTTTTTCCCTAGAGGCATGAAGCTGGAGAAAAAAGCAAGAAGAGAAGGAAACAGCTTCTGCATTTTTCTTCTAATCAGCCATGCGTATTAGCGTATAAGGCAAGACAGGAAGGTAATATGAGAATCAGGCAAGCAGCCAGATGACATTGTGTAAGGCATCTTTGTATAACTGCCAGCTAGTGTCTTATAATATTGAACACTGAAGTTTCTATTTAGCAGTGTTGATTGAATGGTGGAAAAAAAAATATCCAGGCAAGGATAATGTCTGTAATCAGCACTGCACGATTGCTATTGTCTATGCTTGGTATACTTAATAGAGAAGCTAATTACCATGTGTTCATTTTTTATTACGTTTACTATATTGCATGGAGAAGTAATATGATTTTTTTTTTCCCCTCCAAGGGTTTACAGAAAACAAACAATACAAACAAAACCACGATGGATTCCCCTCTCTCCACCCCCCATCCTAATTAATTCTCATTAGGGCCACCGTTTTTCTTTCCAAGAGGAAGGCAGAAGGCAAGCATAGAATGCCTGATGAGTTTGCTAGCCTAGCCCAGTGTGTGCTTGGACCAGGCTGCTGATGCGTATGAATGTGACAGGAAGGAAACTGCACAAACCCAATGCACAGTTGTTTCATTTAACTTCTCTGAGACACATTCATTTACCTACCACTTCCCATGCAGCTTTACAAAAACAAAAGGGCAAAGTACCCCTGAAGAGTGGTGAACTGATAACTTCTTTCTGCACAGTTGGAGAAGAGCGATGCTTAGGAAGCTCACCCCCAGAATGACTTGACAGAGCCATAAAATTTTTTGAGCCAGTCCTACAGTATGTAGGCGTGAGAATGTCGGTCCTTCTCTGATCCTCAGGCCATCCTCTGTGCCTGTTTAGTGCAAACCATCTGGCTGAATTCACACTTTCTGACTGCTGTTGTGGGTCATCTGTCACCACCAATGCAGACAGAGGTCCCCACAGGATACAGCCTATGGCAATGTCTCCTTTTATCTGATGGCCTTTTGGATAGAGTCCACTCTTGGGTCAAAATCTTTTGTTCCTGGAGGGAAGGCATTACCCACATCCTCAGTGGGAAAGCCACCCTTCAGGCTTCGACATAAACTAAGAGGCTCAGTCTTCCTTGGTAAGGCTCTTCTTTCCATAAAATACTTGAACAGCTACAGTGAGAGAGACTGGAACTTCACCCTGAAGGTCCATCCCCTGGCAACTTACCTATTGACTCCTCCCTCTCTCACCTTGCCAATGAATAATTATTTCATGAAAAGGGAGCATGGAGGGCCTTCTTTGAATTGAGTACTTGTGAATTTATATCTCACTTAACATGAGTGAATGATTTGCAGTGAGAACTGTGCCTCTCAGGGCTGGGGTTTTAAACATGCTTGGGAACCATAAGATGTAGATGGTGATAGGGAGTGGGATCTTTCTAAAGTGCCTTTGTGTTCCCAACTCACACTGGAAAGCAACTCCACCTAACTCTTAGAAATACTTGATTTGCATTGACTGTGCTTGGAGGGTCAATATGGGCATTAGCATAATCACTGCCGAACTAGTGTAACACTACTGAATCCCATGAATTACTCTGTGGCCCCTGGGTGAGTTGGGACCTGCTCAGGTCCTGTTACTTTACCTGAAAGGATTAAGTTCCACATTCATGCTGCATTTAGGGCATGCACGAGCTATATTGTCCTCAGAGACATAAACAGCAATCATCAGATGCTAATTAGACCAGTGTTAATACTGGGGCATAGCTAAAAAATTGTCAGTCAAACTGAACTCAGTGCTGATTTTAACAAGCAGGTTCAAAAAGTCTGTTCCTCCCACACTGAAGTAAATAGGAAGATGTTGGAGCATTTATAGACTGGATTTCAAAAAGCAGAAGCACCTAATACACTCTCTTTATTAGGCACACTCCCTAGTGCCTGCAAATTGCTAAATATTTCAAGCCTTATTTAATTTTTAATACAGCAATCCGTTACGTAATCAGATATATTTTAAGGGAAACTTATTATTGCATCTTGCAGTCTGACTGTTTTCTCTCTAACAGTTTGGCAGCCTATTACATGTTTTTTTATGGACAGGAAATACTTTTCTACCACTGAAGATGAAATTAGAATGTCCTACTCAATGTATTTGGTATATTACGTGCCAAGCAGCAGTGTCTGACAGGGTGGTGGGTAAGGGGACAGATTGCTTCTTTACTACAGAGAGTGTGTAAAGACTTCCTCTTCTGATAATTAAGACCTTGATGTAAAAAAGGCTTTTCACCTCATGTGGTCCTCTATTGCTGCCACAGACTTAGGAAAGGTAAGTAGGAAACACCAGATGAAGATAAAACACTTCAATACATGTGAGACATGAATAGAAGATCCTTGAAGAGGTTGGTTGCTCCTAGGTTCACAAATCTCAAAAAACCAAAACTGAGTGATATAAGACAGACCTGGCTCAGGATCTTCCATTTCTGCTTTGCCCTCTTTTGCTGTGGGAGATGGGAGACATTCCTCCTGGGCCCAAATCAGTTTGTTCCTGGTTTGTCTCCCTCTTCACTAAGAGCTAAGTTTGATTTGGCACTTGGCATGGGCTAAGAGCAAACAAACAAGCTGCATGGACACAATCATATGTTAAGGTGTAGTGGCATTTTGGACTGAAGATCACCCATAGTCAACATAATCTCTGATGTGTAAAGCCGAGCACTGATACAGTCAGGAAGATGCCTTCCTCTTTGTTGCCCACAGACAGGCTTTAGAAAAGTATTAAAGGGATAAAAGCCTCTGATACAAAAAGAAAAGAAAAGAAAAAAAAAAAAAGAATTCCTTCCTCAATAAGAAGAAAAAGAATTACTGCAATTACAGACGATCTGGCCATTTGAAATCTCTTATGGCCCACACTACATTTGTTTTTCCACTCTCTAAGGTCTTGCTAATGCTGCAAGACATGTTTTTAATCAGATTCCAAAATAAATAGAGTTTATGACAGAGCTGGTACCTTAGAAAGGATTAGTTCTGCTCTGCCACTTGTGTACTATTAAATTTTATTCAGTCATCAAACATCCAAGAATACTGTATCTTATGGATAATTTTTTTATATATTTTAAGTCAGTAAATTAAAGTGGTACATGCTAGTGGTCCCATTAGTGGAAAGTGTTGAATACAGTGCATTTCTAAGCACTCCACTCTAATCTTCCTACCTCTATACTGTATAGAAGACATTAATGTGTTGTTTTAATTTGAGACTCAGACACTCGAAAAGCTCTCATCAAGAACGATTTCCAGGCCTTGCAAGATAAAGGAGATAAAATAAAGCACTAAAAATAAATAATTCAAGACAAATTTTATTCATTATGCCATGTTTTCTATGGGCAATGGTTTGTGTAATTTCTCCTACACTTCCAAACTGATCAGCATTGGCTTTGAAGAAGCTTTTTACTTCCCACAAAATGGTTGATTTATATACTTGGCTCTTTTATCAAGAAAAGTTTAAATCTGCCTGAATCTGTCCTTGCTTTTAACACATTAAAAAATATGGACACTCTACCCCCTTCCCATGTACATACAATTTTTCAAGCCCCACTTGCTCCATTTCTTTGCTGTTTAATCAAACATATTTGATTAACACTGTTTGTACAGCTTACAAGGAACTTGGAAATTTGTCCTCATTGTGAAATACTGAGTTTCTCTGAAATGGTAAACTTCTGGCCTAGTCTGACTTTCTTGACACGTTAAATGACCTTGCACGGATCTTATGTACTCTCCTTCAGGTATGGAAATTGCATGTGTTTTAAAACATGCTGGTTAGTACAGTTTTGATTTTTATAAGTAATATATACTAATCATAGTAAATAATACATTTTCAACATGTGGAGTATCAAGTAATCTTATCTTTTCCTGACAGGGTCCTAAGTACCCCACATAATTTCAAATGTTCACAGTTATTCATTTTGCTCCACCTACTTTTGACTTCCTTCTTGCCTTCCTCAAGCATTGCTGTCAGGTAGGCAAGTCTCTGACACCAAAAGGCATCTGAAGCTTGTTCAGGTATAGAGAAGTCACTACAGGGTAAACAGATAATGGAAGAGTTTATTCAAGCTAAAGGGTTTTCTAAGCATATTTTTTACCAGCTAAGTAGGAAAAAATAACCCTCTACAGAGCTGGAAACATTTAGAATCAATAGAAAGTCCAAGATGTGTAAGTTAGGGCTTGTCAAAACCAGAGCAATGTATGGTGCAGGAGACTGGGCGCTGGTTGAGAAAGAAAGTAAAAAAAAAAACCAGAATCCAGTGAATAAACAGCAGGAAGCAATGATGAATGTGGTCTCGGGTGAAGCTAGCAAACAAAATTTCTTTTGGGCCTGGTGGTGGATGATGGGACATGAATTTCTGCCCAAAATTGTAGCTCTGGCTGTTGATTTCCAATATGCTCTGAGAAACAGGACATTGCAACAGCCTGGGTATTATTTATATGGACCAAAAAGAAGAAATAATAGCAAAGACATGGGGCTTTGTCTTAACAAGAATAGGATGAAAGGGAGAACACATTGCTTTGTGTCCAATGCCACAGTAATGAGTTTGCTGCATAATAAAAGGGAAGTAAGAGTCTTTAGTTTCTACTCAACAAAAGCCTCTCAAAAGACAATTCCATATTCATTGCAATTTCAACAAAACCGTAACTTTCACTGCCTGTCCAGAAAGAGAAAATAAAACACTTCAAAAGACTTTTCTGTAGCAGGTGAAATGGCACCTAAGCAGATCCTGGGGGTCACACTTATGAAGCAATTAAAATACTTCAGTTAAAAACCCATGGTCTTGCATTAGAATGGATAGATACGGTGGAAAACCAGTTTCTTCCTTGCTATCTGTTCTCTGTGGTGGTGATCTAGGGAAGAACTCTGGCTTTGGGGTCACAACAGAAACAGGCAAGAGGCTGCGTCATTGCATCCACCTTCCCAAGGTGGATGCAATACTCTTCCTAAGAGTATTTTTCCTGCATGCAGACATTCTTCATCTTTGATGAAATGTTAGGTGGTTGGATTTTTTTATAAGGGCTGAAACACAAGAACAGCCTCAGGATAATTTGCTATTTGTCTTAATCTTTAACTCAACCTCTTTAACTCAAGAAATACCTTGAGCAGGACTGTTTCCTTGGTATTCTGACTGAAACTGCATGAGTGCTGTGTCACCGTCTCTTGGTGAACTAGTAGTTGGAGTGAAAATAAACTCAACTACCTTAAGAAAAATCCTGCTTCATAGCATCATAGAATCATAGAATCTTAGGGGCTGGAAGGGACCTCAAAAGATCATCTAGTCCAACCCCCCTGCCAGAGCAGGGTCACCTAGAGCACATCACACAGGAACGCATCCAGGTGGGTTTTGAATGTCTCCAGTGAAGGAGACTCCACAACCTCCCTGGGCAGCCTGTTCCAGTGCTCTGTCACTCTCACAGGAAAAATTTTTTTTCGGATATTCACCTTGAACCTCCTATGCTTCAATTTACACCCATTACCCCTTGTCCTATCACTGGTGATCACTGAGAAAAGCCTAACTCCATCCCCCTGACACTCACCCCTTACATATTTGTAAACATTGATGAGGTCACCTCTCAGTCTCCTTTTCTTCAAGCTAAAGAGACCCAGCTCCCTCAGCCTTTCCTCATAAGGGAGATGTTCCACTCCCTTCATCATCTTCGTAGCGCTGCGCTGCGCTGGACTCTTTCGAGCAGTTCCCTGTCCTTCTTGAACTGAGGGGCCCAGAACTGGACACAATATTCCAGATGTGGCCTCACCAATGCAGAATAGAGGGGGAGGAGAACCTCTCTTGACCTACTAACCACACCCTTTCTAATGCACCCCAGGATGCCATTGGCCTTCTTGGCACATTGCTGGCTCATGGTCATCCTCCTGTCTACCAGGACCCCCAGGTCTCTTTCACCTACACTACTCTCCAGCAGTTCAGCCCCCAACCTGTACTGGGACATGGTGTTGTTCTTCCCCAAATGCAAAACTCTACACTTCCCTTCGTTGAATTTCATCATGTTTCTCCCCGCCCAACTCTCCAGCCTATCTAAGTCTCTCTGAATGGCAGCACAGCCTTCTGGTGTGTCAGCCACTCCTCCCAGCTTAGTGTCATCAGCAAACTTACTTTTCCACACCAGTTTCGTCTTCCAGTGCAGAAGAGAGATAGATATGCAAAATTTTGCACACAAAATCTTCTTTTTCAAAACACTAGAAGAAGGTTGGTAACTTATACCAGCTTTTGAGTGTCACATCTCTTACTGATCATCATTCCTCACTATGAGTCTTCCTTCATATCTGGTCCTTAAAGGCACAGATGTTAATTTTCTCAGGGAAACGGGTTGTGTCCTGAGAGCTACCTTACAAGCCACATCATCATCATGGAATCAGATCTGCATGCCTTGATGACAGAGTTTAGCATCCTTATTTATTGGACAAGTCAAAGAGTGGCGATAGAATGAGCTTTTCCTAAAATCCTGCAACACAGAATTTCTCCCATGACATTTTGAGAACTAACTGCAGTTTTCACAAAGGCTGTAAGTGTAACAAAGACCTAATTGGGGTTTCCCAGCAAACATGAAAATAGGGTGCAAGTTAGGATTTTCTTTTATTCTAGGATTAAACTAAAAGACATTTCTTAAGGCACAGATTGGGAAAGCAGCGTGAAAGAACAACATTTACATATTGGACAGTGTAATTACAGGACCGTTATTGTAAGTTTGTCGTACAGAAGACAGAAGAGACATCTCTTTCATTTGTCCTGAGAAGCTGTTGCTGAGAATAACTCATACATTTTAAAAAAGCAGTTGATACAAAGCCCAGAAAAGAACAATAAAATTATCAGAGATTCAATCAACATGCCTGTGAATGCATTCAAAGAGTTTAGTTTATATAGATTAAGCAGGGTAAATGTGGGACAAGGTAGCAGTTTTTGAATAAGTAAAAAGTTATTACAAAGAAAGAACAATTGCCTGCTATGCCTGTTGAGCAATTTGGTAGCAAAGATTTAAGTTCAATGTGAGAAATAAAACTGAAAAGGCTGCTAAGAGAATCCCCTTCAGTGAGAAGACATAAAAGGAGGCCATGCATACTTTGTTTAGTCTGGTCAAAGTGTAAGTTTAAACCTGTTTCTGAGGAGGGAGTAGGTGGCCTCTTGAGGTCCCATCTTGCTGGCAGGTTTATGAGTCATAGTGGCAGCTGGAGAACAGAATTAACGGGCACCTGCCAAAATTACCTCCAGGAAGTGCTTTTCTTATCAATCATCTGGAAATATTGTTGCTGCACACCGGCATGATGTTTTCTTTCTGTCAGTGACTCAAACTCCATGATTGCTCTAGGGAAAGTAGGTTCTCAGGGGACAATTATGTTATGATTTCAGAAATCCAGAGGAAGGTGCTGTTTTAAGTTCCATAAACGCTTATAACTTCTTTTAATTGAGATTTGGAACCATCTGAGAGATGCCTCTCACAGAGGTTATTCCTGATACTTGTCAGCACCAGAGGAAGCACAGGATGAGCAGGACTAACGGGCACTCAACAGCAAAAGCAAACGAACCAATACTTCATTATCACCCATGTAGCATGAGGCAGTGTTCCAGGCCCAGCTCTGGCAGGCTAGCGTCTCTCATTCATAGGCAGGTGCTTCTGGTGGACATCTGTATTGTAATAAGAAATATGGAGTCTCCTGGTTTGTATCCAGACAAGTTCCCAACTTTTAGGTAACACTGACCATCATAATATCAAGCCAGAGCTCATTACAGTGATGCATCCACACCAACAGGTAGTTTCTTACCAACCGCACCCATTGCAAGTTTCTGCAGAGCTTTATAAAGAAAACAGTATTTTGCAGACTTTCAAACCTGATAGGTCTTTTAAACACAGCTCTGTATGCCCATATACCTTTCTGTAACCATTGCTGCATATATGTGGAGTGTTAGGCAAGGTATACAGGAAAAGGTAAGGTTTTATTAGGCCAACCATTACAATTTGTAGGAATTCTTCTCATAAGCAGTAAATTCATTCAGGCTGACCAGTCTCAGCTGGTTCTGAGGATATAGGACTTTTTGTTTCAGGTATGACACAGAAATTCAGAACCACCTTAAAGCCTATTAGTCACCATTTTGCAAGGTGATGTGAAGGCAGTGTTTCAAAGGCACTATTTTTTGCTTTCCCAGCTGATGGTTTTCTTTATCTGTAGGTTATTCAGATGGGTAATATATGCTTGATCTTTGGTTTGGGAAGGGAGAAAATCGGCCCAATACCTCCTTCTGTATTTGTCTCCCATTAGCATTTCCTTTCTTTATAAATCACTCACAGGTCTAATGCTGCTCGAACTGTTGAGAAAAGACAGGCTGGAGAAATCAGCGGGTGATCAAGGAAGCACTTAAAGGTGATGGGCTGCTGCTTCAAAAGGCACTTGCATAAATAAATCTGCAGCACAGGGCAGAAGGGAAATCAAGCTAGAAATCTGGCTGCCTGCCTGCAGTCCCCAGGCGCACAGCAGTGTCACTGCTAAGTGGGAACAGAAGGAAACAATTGTATGTTTTTGCCTTCCTCTCTTCCCTTTGGACATGCAATGGGAAACGAATGAGTACTTCAGTAGAGAACTGGTGAACACTGGCTGCAGGAGATGGTTCTTACTCCCAGGAGATCCCAAATACTGCAAGGTCAGACTAAAGTTTAACTCCAGCTGGAGCCCTGACACTGTCAGATGAGCTCTGACCTCCCTGTTTTTCTTCCACCAAAGTCACTGCTCAGCCTCTGGTGCAGAAAGCACTTTGCAGGAAGATGGTTTCACCATAAAATTTCATACTCTTTACAAAGCTGGGTGGTTCAGACAGTAGGATAAAACATGGAGGTCTCCAGCTGCATGAGGGCATCAACCCTTCCCAGAAGGTAGAAGCAATAGATAGAGGCAAGAGCTCTTGGGACTGCTACAAATGAAGAGAAAAACTTTACAGGATGGTATAATAGAAGATCAGGGATAATTTAAGTATATATTACAACAAAGCTATTATTAGAATAAAAGCCAGATGAAGGGAGATGATTAATAATAATTTCTTAATCATGTAGTCCACCCTTTTCTGATGTGCAAGCAGAAGAGCAGTAGGAAGTGCTAAGGACTAAGGGAAGAAGATTAGGATGGCAATACAAGCTGGCACCATGCTAGAAGAAAAGGGAAACACTATAAGAGTCAATAATTATTTACATAAAAACACTAAGTAGAAGACTTCAGAAAATGCAGACTGGAAGAAAGCAAGTCAGTTTTGGAGAGCATGAGACATGGCTAAATGTATTAAACAGGTTACAGAGCTGCTGTAAGCACACCACCAATTAGACCTGGCACTGATGTCATACTAAACACAATCACAGGGCAAGATTTCAGTTCTCTGACTTCCCAAAATGTTTCCTTCAGGCTGTACATGACGCTGCATTTAAAGAAGAAAAAGAGCAGTTTTTTTCTCCTTTCCCGACCTTTGAAGTAAGGTAAAATCACTTCATTTAGTCTTCTATGACTCCCTTCTGGATGGCTTTTAAAAGATACTTCCAAAAGTAATGAGGTTTAATGATCTGACACTGCTCCTACTGAAGTCACTGTTGAAATTCCCATTGACTTCAGGTTCTAAACAAGCTAATGAATAGGGTGAAAAATAAGTACAAGTTATGTGAAAGTAAAGCTATAACCAATGGGGATTTTTCTTTTGGTTCCAGTGGAACAAGGTTTAAAATAAAAATAGAAGGCAGGTTTCCCATCTCCTAGATTATTGCCTGGTCATTCTGGACATCAGCATTGTGACCACTTGATTACTCTCTGCCAATCAAGCAAATAGAGAAGAAAAATGATTTCTTTCCCTTCAGGAGAGAATGGGACATTTTTTCAATAATAAAATAAATGTCGTGATGAGCAAATCATCTTCACCAGCTCACTTTGTGTTTTGGTCTGCTTTTATTTGCATATGTCCTGACAGACATGACCACACCTTGGTGGCATGGAACATAGGTTGCCTAAGGCCTGTGATCAAAACAACAATTTGCCCCTCAGCACCTTCCACGGGGTAGGTTTCCTTCCCTGTTGTCTTTGTGCCATGACATGAGATAGGTCAAAACAGAGAAAATGGAATAAAAATCCAAAAACTTTCTTAAAGTTCTGGATTTCTAATCTTCAAAATAAGTGAGGCATCTCCCCCCGGTATAGAGGAAACAAGTCTTACAGGTAGACTGAACAATACCTTGTTTTTCAGTCCATGTTAAAACCTCCTGATCAGTGTCCTCTCTTTCAGTCAGATGCCTAATTTAAAGAGTTCTCACTGCCGATTGTGTGGCCAGCTTTTGTAGCTGTGAGAGACATCACCCCCACTTTCTAAATGAGTTTTCTCTAATTATCCATATGCAGACAGCAAGTTTAGGGCTCATATGGACCATTGTATATGTACATGCATATTTAGAGATACAAGTCACAATAATTACCTTTCAGTAATGATTTATACTTTTCAAGTGCTTGACTGCTAATGACGTATGTTAGATTCTGCACCTCTGCTCATTTTAGTCACTCAGGTGTATCAACCAGTCTAAGAAAATACATATCCATTAAAAATTTCTTGTCTGCTGTAAACCATGAATTAAAGAAGAGGAAGACAGCCTTCCTCTGTCATGGAAGGCTACTGTGTCAAGGAAAGAACGTGCATGAAAATATGCAAGAGCAGGATATGAAACAAGAGACATAAATGTGCTGGGTGGTGGTTTTTTTTGTTTGTTTGTTTTGGTTTTTTAAAAAAATACATACAAGGAAACAAAAAAAGTCAATAATTAATAGGCCAAATAAATAGCTGCAAGATTCACATTGTTGCCTCATCAAGGCATACGTCAGTAGCTACCAGCTCACAATGGCACTGTTAATGCAAACTGTGTGACTCCTTTCTATATTACCTTTCCAAGTCACAGACATTATTCTTAATAAGAATATTACCAAAAATGAGAAGCCAAAGGGTACTGGAGATTTCACAGTGCTATGGTGCTAAAGCAGTGTCAGCATCAACTTAACCTTGTTTCCACTTAAATTATTAATGAATATGGGGAGAGACAGGAAAGCAACATAAATACTGTGCTGGTCAAGCAATGTCCAGTTTTCTTAATTGGCTTCGGGCATGATTTCAATTCTCACCAATTCAATGGGAATCCTTCCACTCACTTCACTGGATTGTACCTCTGGTCCTCAATGCTCTAGTGGTATGTGCCTAGGAAATATATTAAATTAGTGACAGAAGTTGTCATGTATCCAAGGGGTCGTTTACTTCTCTCTCATGTAAAGAGAGTGATTTTCTGAACATGAATAGACTGGCCTTGTGAATATTAAAAACTACCATTATATGCTCCATAATTTATCATTCAAATTGCATCTTCAGCTATATTGAGTATGTTCAAGTATGCTAGAAGGTTGCATGATTAAGTACTCAGTAAGTTAACTAAGAGCCTGGATTCTCATTTCCTCATGTTTAGAGGGATCATTTAAATTTGTCAGATTTATTACTTATTTCTATAATATTTGCAATGTCACAGAACCTAGGAGTCTGAAGTTATGTACCTGGACCTAAGCTACTTAATAGTTCATAGACACAGACCAAAACATTTATCCTTACCCCAAGGATGTTAACAGTCCAAGAAGAAGTGAACCCATGGTTGAATACAGCAAGCTCAGGAGTGTGTTATTGGCTGATGTAACAGAAGGCAGCCTCAGCACTCCAGCAATATACCCATTTGCCAAATTGCAGGTTGGTTTTAATACTGTTGACATCTTGACAAAGGTGCTTTTCAAGACGGATTTGAAGGAGATCAAAGAAGGAGCTTTAGGGTTGTGTGCAGGGAACACCTCCCATACCTGAGAATGACAGGTCTGGTTTGAAACCCTAGCAAGGGGTGGGTAGCAGAATGAGGAGCAAGCCTTCCAGCACAGAATGGGTAATGATAGGTTACATTGTTTGTAAACCATTTCAGATCCTCAAGTGAATGACACAATCTGAATGCAAATAATCCTGAAAGGGTGAATGCTGAATATAGAGCTGGGATGTGGTGCTTCTAGAGGAGGCAGGGCATGCACCAGGCCTTTCACTGACGCAAGTCTGGTCAGCTTCTTTGTGTCATGCAAGTTTCCTTTTCTGTCCTACTTCTTGTTATATTTAAAACTTAGAAAGCGAAATAGAAGTCTTATATTGAACAAATTATTTTAATAAGAAAGGTGACTTTCTCCTGAAGAGTAATGACAGTTATTGCTTTTTTTTCTTGTTTGAACCTATATTGATTTTATTTTTCTGATATTTATTTGTAGGCTAGTGGGAATGTGAAGTAAAACCAGTAATGTACCTTAAATTTAAATAAATAGTTTATTTTTAACAATAGTTTTTAATTATAACAATGGGAAAACAGAAACTTAGAAATCCCAGTATGAGCCCTATCCTGCACCACGTGTGTGAAAGACACTGATTATGTCTTCCAGAAGTTCCTATGCAATAATTGCCAAATTTGACCTCTGTAATCCTCAGAAAACCACATTTTATGTAGCTTTACACCACACATACTCTCAGGACCAAATTATTTCATATGACCCCTTCCCAATCCCAGTATACTTTGCACTGTACATTAGTACTCTGTTCCTTAGGCCGAACCTAAAACAAATTGCTCTGAGTCTTATGGAAAATGAACCCTACTCATGGCTATTCACTGTATAAATAGCCCATTAACTCCAAGGCAAGGGTCTAACATAGATATATTCTGTCATTATTATGCTTATAATTCATGTGCCTGTTATGTAAGCAAATGTGCAGAAAAATGCATGATCATATTTGCTGAAATACTGGCCTTTGCTATATGAATAAGAATATTACTAAAGATTTTAGTAGAAATAAGTCTTGTTATTCCTTCAGCTGATCATCACCAGTGATACTGATGAAAATTTGCCACCCTGCTAGCTTCTCTGGATAAGCAGGGTTGATAGATAGTCCCTCCATTACCAACAGCATCACATTTCTGGTGGGCTTTAAATGTACTTACCCATAATTTCCTTCTCCTGGTAAGATCCTGGGTGCAAGATAAAAGGAATTAAGAATTTAATGAGGTTGAGAGAATGATGCACTTGGCAGGATTTCAAGTATCAAGCTTTGAGTTGTATACAGAGGGAGTATTCCTGTGAGACCATACATACCTGTAATTTGCTAGTGACTTAGTGGAAATGATAGGTGCTTGACTTCTTACATGGACTCCTCTTGGAGCTATCCCCTGGAAAGCACCAGCTTGGCAGGGCTAAGAAAGCAAGTAGTTTGTGTAAACCATTACCTATGCAAACTTGCTATTTTGGCTGACAGTAAGAGGGAATAAAATAATTAGAGTAACCATGCCAAGTGTCCTCATCAAAGATAAAATACCCCAACAAAACCTAGAAATAGGAGAGTTGGGTTTTTTTTACTTTTTTTTTTTTTAGGTTGTAACCTTCAGACTAGCAGAAAGAGAGGCAATGAGAAAGCAGAGATTTGTGTCAGACTGGATGTCCTCAGTCCTCATTATCATCCCTCTACCTTGAGATCGAAAAAAAATATCACCACAACTCAATTCTTCACAGTAAGCTCTGATTGCTAATTATTTGCTAAATTTCCTGCTGGTGTTCCCTGAGTGAAGTCAGGCTTGATGAAAGTTTCTGACACTTGTCTTGCCAGCAGGAGAACAGAAAAAATGGGCCAGCTTAGTTCAGAAAGGACTCTTGTTGCTTATCACTTACATTGCCGCTGAACACGCGTTGACACTTGTCTGCCACCAGCTCACAGATCCCATCCGCCTTCCTTCTTCATGGTCATTTGAAGATGCTCAGCAATAAAAAACTCCAAAGAAAGCAAAAACTGATGTAATGTCACCTTGTCTTCTACAGTCTAAAGAGAGAGGAGAACTTGCATGTCAAAATTATTGCGACAGGTTTTCACACAGTGACTTTTACACACCTGTCACCACTCCTCACACTCACAAGCCAAACTAAAATCATCCCTGCCTGGTGTTATTTCATCTTTTGTATTCGCACGTTTCACAGCACAATGTTACCTGAGGAACTGTCTAATACTTCTATAAAAGTATGATGCACCTATATTTAGAGAGAGAGGCCTGTGGTATCAAAGAGAGGTCAGTTTTTCAATGGCATTGAATGGCAACTGCAAAATTACATAGGAGGAGAATTGCAGAGGAGGAGCAGGGACTGAAATCTGGGCTCCCTGTGCCACAGGGTGCGTTCTGTACAGCTGCAATCACATGTGGTCTCTTCTTCCCTCCTGATGAATATTATTTCATATCATGTTAAGAGGGGAAAATTAGAGGATATTTCTTGTCCTCTTCTCATTTGATGTCAACTACCATAATTAGGTGGTAGTCTTATGGTTATGCCTCACTGGGAAAAAGAAAAAACAGTATCTCAAAACCCTGTGTATGTTTTAACTGAAGAGAAAAGGGGGCTATCTTCTGCTACTTGGATAATTTTTTAGAGAAAAGACTTGTCTCCCTGCATTACTGGATTAACAATTTGCCACTACAGCAGTTAGCAGCACAACCGCTGTGGCATTTACAGCTCTAGCTCTAAGTTTTTGCACAAGGTTGCAAGTAGCAGAGCTGATAACTGGGCAAAGATGGTTTAAGTCCCACTAAGCACATAGTGAAAAATATTCAGCCCCAAATTAATAATTATTATACAGTTTATTTCAGAATTACAGCTGAGAGGAGATTTCTGCTGGCAAGCAGCAACATTTGTGGTTACAATTGAGAAGGTACAAAACAGGGAAGCCTTAGACTTTTTGATCCTATTTCCTTCTTGCCTCATTTTTGGGACCAAACAAAATATACAACAGCCTAGACAATTAATTTGTAATGCTGTTTATTGCCCATTACAGAATGTGTTGTTACTAAGAGTAACTCAGTGACCTGCAGCCTAGGGCTGAATGAAACCCATCTAGCCAATCTAAATAATACTTCATTTCATTGTATTTGAGACAGTCAGATACCTAGTTATATTACTCAGAGATATTTGAAGACCAAATGGAAAATATGGGAAAGGAGGTTTGATATCTGATTCAAGGACAGATTTTTAGTCTTTTCAAACAGAAAGATTACCTGTGAGTTTGTAAGGAAGTCCTTATAGATGTCTGAAAGCTTCCAGAGATCTTACACCACCCCAGAGATTTTTATGCCAATAAGATTAACAACTAAAGATAAAACAAACAACAGAAATTTATACCACACAGAACGTGATAAGCTTCTGAGAAGTGATGATGCAGAGAATTAATGGCTTTGTTTATTGTGTTTTTTTCCTCATTACTTTGCATTAGAGGGACTAGCTCTATAGGTCAAATTTATTCTGATCACATAATATTCAGTGCGTTAGATTTAATGGGTCTGCTTCAGATGAGACTGAAGAAGATATAATTAAAAAAACTATGCTGGAATAATTTAAAATTACCTAACTTACTTTTATTTTCCTTAAAAATTATCTCTAGAATTTCTTCTGGTGTGAAAATGGAAGAGTCAATTTTTTTTTTTTCTTTTTTCTAGCTATATTAATTTTAGGCTTCTTTAAAAGAATAGTCCATATTTTGACTCTTCTAAGTATTCTGAATTCACTCTCCTTCAGTGCCATTACTTATTTCTGGAGTGTTAGATTAGCTCCAAGCACCACAGGAAAAGTGTGTAACCCTGTTAACTGTAAAAATGTGTAGCTTACTGACATCAGAAGCAAGAGAATCAAGAGTGCAGGTAAACAAATAAAAACTGAAAACTTCAAAAGAAAACAATCTCAAGATGGCCTGTTTCTGTGGTGTGTCAAACTGTAATCTCTTGGCAAACTCTGATTCCTCAAATTCTGCATTTATCTCATTTATCTCTGTTTTGGAAACCATATTTCAAACTAACACAGTTTTCATGATATAGGAAGTTTACATGGATTATTTCCAATGTTTTGTTCTGCATGAAGCAGTTAATAATTAATTTTAGGGCTGAAGAACTTTCCTCTTGAAACATTTCCATGAAAACATGAAGAAAGAAAATGATGCAACTTCAAGGAGAGACAAAAATACGGGGAATTAGTTGTTTTAGGCATTTGCTTATGAAATGTAGACCTTCACTGTCATGTGAATGAAATCTAAACACTAAATTTCAAAGATAGATGCTCTAAGCCATTGCAGAGGTTCTGGACAAACAAAGAGCATTATTGTGATCTCATTTTGTATGATGTACTGTATTATTGAAATTCACAATTGTGAATTGGTGTAAAATACTGTAGATAAGCAGTCAGGCTTAATGTTTACTGCCTTTTATACACAGCTCTGTATGCCCATATACCTTTCTGTAACCATTGCTGCATATATGTGGAGTGTTAGGCAAGGTATACAGGAAAAGGTAAGGTTTTATTAGGCCAACCATTACAATTTGTAGGAATTCTTCTCATAAGCAGTAAATTCATTCAGGCTGACCAGCCCTCAGCTGGTTCTGAGGATACAGGACTTTTTGTTTCAGCTACGACACAGAAATTCAGAACCATCTAATGGAAATCCCTTTAAAGCCACTGCTTGAAAAACCCTGTTTACAACATCAAAAGTTAAAATGCACCCATACTAGAGTCTTTCAGCATGGTGACTGGGATAGTCATGTGCATTTATTTTATTTCTTAAGTTAAGATAAAGAAAAATAGTAAAAAATTATCTCTTTTCTTACAAAACTAGTCATAACCTTATGTGTTTTGTCACTCAATCTTGTAGAGAAAAACCTTTTTCTCTTAAATGCACCAAAACCAAAATGTTGAATGAGTGTCCCTCCACACATTCAAAGTGTTGAATGGAGAATAAATATTTAACTAATTTTTCCATCCATCCCTTTGAGGTGCCACATGTACTAGTAAGTCCCCTAGTTCTCTAACAGTGACCACAGTCAGTCTTGGATTACCCTCAGGAGCACCCGCGGCAACATTTTGCTGTCTGACACCTCACCCAGCACATCAATCCTCTCCAACCTTTTGACCATAAGGTGTGACATACTTCATCAGGCAAGCTGTGCAAACCCCTGTGCCCAAGTGTGTGGCTTAATCTGTCCCAAATTCGTAATGTTTATTTCTGTTAGGGTGAGTTCAGTCTTGCCTACTAGAAAAAAGAGTTTGTAGTTGATCTTGCAAAGGAATTGGTAGGAAAGTAATTCTACCAGCCTTTTAGTTTATTTCCTTTCCTGCCTGGAGGAGGTTTTTCTTCTAACTTAAGAAAGACCTCACATCCTGTTATTTTTTTTTTCCTGCAGTTTTCCTTCAGGGTTGATAAAAAATTCAGTGCCTAAGAACAGCAAAGCCACAGGCTTCTTGGCTAAGCTGGCACAGAAATGTCACTGCACAACAGCAAAGTGAGAGGCAAGAGTTTGCCAATTGCTCGGCTCATTACATACCGAGTCATGCCACACAGCAACTAGAAAACTATCACTGTATCTACCAGGAGAGAGAAATTACTTCTTAATTTAAAAAAATACTTTTTTGTGTTAGGGATTTGACAGGGAGGATGAAGGACTAGGAGAAAAAATACTGCTCTGCTGAAAAAAATTATTTTGTAAACACAAAATATTGATCTGGCATGTATTGTATGAGTGCTTGCTGTACAATGTGTACAATGAGTTCCAAGTGTTGCACATTCAGAAAAGTGAAGTTAGAAAAGTCACTCACAGGTATACACAGACAGAGATTCACAATATGTGCTGTCTGTAAAAGCATGAAATGTTTATCTAGACAGGAAGAAAATTCTCTCCCATATTGCTGAATAAGGTTTTTGTGACCACGAGCTTTGTGTGAGGAGGATTTAATGCTATCTAAAGTATCCTTAATCTGCATTTTTATGGTTAATTAATAGAGCTGATCTGACAAGTGCTTTTATTGGAATCTGTCTTCTGCTCTTTCCTTTTTCTTTTTCTTTCTCTTGACTTCAATAGAAATTTCTTTTTCAGCCCGGAAAATGAGGACATCTATACATGTCTTTTTATAGCTCCATAATTTATGTGTACTGTCTCTAATTGCTGTTACTCTGGCCCCTTTGCAACTCTTCAAGATTTCCCTGTATTACCAGACATCAAATGGTCAGAGTCTAAATGCATATCAGATGTGGAACAGCTTAATTATGGAGGTGCCATTAAGAGTACATTGATTTTCACTTAAGAAAGGGATTATTTCTTTGCTTTTTATAAATAGTGTCATGAAACCTACTCAAATTTATAGCTCTACCTGTACCTCTCACCATTGCCACAAGAATGCAAGAATGGTTATATATATATATATATATATAAAGGTTTGTTTATCTATCATCTATCTATCTAATCTATCTATCTATCTATCTATCTATCTATCTATCTATCTATCTATCTATCTATCTATTAAAAAAACCAGAGGTTTAAGATGTCTGTCTTCCTGGTTTTCAGGGTTCTACAATTGCTCTTCTTTCCAGTCATGAGGCACTGAAACATATTTCTACTAAGAAGAACATTTCGGATTCTGAAGGCATAAAATAACTCAAGAACCGGTTATTTTAGAAATGAAAACAAGTGTTACAAGACATGTGAAGAAACAGAGCTGGTAAGGTACAGGTTAAATAAAATTAATATATTGAGGTAAATCTTTGAATTCATTGAATGGTAAAGATTTTCTAACAGATCACATGAATTTCTCATGATGAGGGTACAGTTTTGTCACCCTTGTCCAAAGACTGATACTTGTTAATGTATCAGTTATGTATCTTTTATATGCAAATAATATAAGAATTAACAATATGACTGCAATGACACCACAATCATTAAGCAATAAAATATTGAAAGTGTCTTTATCAACCCCCTAAAACTTTTTTGCTATTTTTTAATAGATGAATAGAAAGCTGAAATGATGGGTATCCAGCAATTAAGAGCTTTAACCAAAAACAAGGAAACAACAAAAAAAACCCTACCAAAAAAACCCATGTGTAATCCAAAAAACATAATCAAAGCTACAATAAGTCAAGCAAAGGAAATGCTCTGATCATGTCTGGGAAGGAGAAAGAGGTGGGTAAAGAACAGGATCCCAGTTTTCAGCTCTTTCTACCTCTAAACAAGAATCAGCTTTCCCAAGAGAAGTGCCATGGTTACAGAACAAAGCTCAGCATCATTCATTTCAAGGATGCAGCACACTTGTTTTTACAAAGCATTGTAAACTTTTCATTCACAAGGAAAAGGGAGTGATTGCAAAGGTACTAAAGGTGTCCGCAGTTCTTGTTCATGATGGTGAAGAGGACTGCAATAGCAATGGCAGTCAGGGTAGTGCCAGTTCAAGGGAAATTTGCTTCCAGGATGCAGAATATTTATTCACATAAGATGCCAGATGTGGAGGACGATTTGGAGGATTTGGAACGACAAAGCCCGTCAGTGAGGAGTGGTCTGTTCTTCTGGGGACAGGAGCCACATGGAGAGGTGGGCACTTGGTGGCCTCTGTACCCTTGCCTCCTGTTGCTGATTCACAGAGCAAAAGGCATTTAGGATCGTGACTTAGAAGCCATATTAAAAATGGGAAGTACTCTGTACATTTTGGGGTTGTTTACTACAGTAGTTGAGATTCACAAGGAGTTTTTACCCAGTAAGTACATTCTGATACCTTCTCTTTTCAAAGCACTCTGATTGCAGATTGCCTTCTCCTCACCCCTGACCCTTCTGGAGTCAAGGCATTAGGGTGATGCCTGAAAGTGCCATTCTGAAGTGAACTCCAACCAACACTGCACAATGTGTGACTGAGCACTCTGCCCATTGCTGTCATAAGAAGGATCTTCACAAGCATCCTAAGGACTTCTCCTCTAGTAAACTGGCTCAAAATATAGAAGTGAAGACTAGAAGAACTTGTTTGGTTGGAAGGCAAAGCAAGTTTTCCATTGATATTTGGAAATCTGAGAGCCCTTTTGCATTGTTACAAAAGCACTTTACTCTTGCGATAAATGGCACACGTGTAGATATAGTGTTTTTCCTTATAGTAAAAGAGAAGTACAGAGCCCTGTGGAACATCACTAGGGGCCAGTCACCAGCTGGATTTAACTCCATTCACCACAACTCTTTGGGCCCAGCCTGCCAGGTTTTGTTTTTTTTTACCCAGAGAAAAGTATGTCCTTCCAAGCCATGAGCAGCCAGTTTCTCCAGGAGAATGATGTGGAGACTCATCTCAGCTGTGATATTCCTGCCTTTCGTTTACAGCATACAAAATTCTAGGAAAAAAAAAAAAAAGGTTTTCTATTTCAGCTGATGAATTCACCCTAACCTATGGGCTATTCCAAAGTGTCTCTCTCTGTTTTTCCATGAGTTGGAGACTTTTGTTTCTCATCTAGAATGGGAAAACTTTGGAAATCCCAACAAAAATGGATATTGTCTCATGCCAGACTGTAGTTATGAGGATAACAGTAATAATTACTGTAAAATGCTCAAATACTGTGGAAATAAAAAATCCTAAGAATGAGGACTACTTTGAAACTGCACCATGAATAAACTCTTTCAATAAACTAAAACTCTTTATAGAATGCAAAGTTGTCAGTCTGAATTTTGCAGTAGAGACCTGCATGGACTAATTACATCCCCATACTTACATGCAGTATCACATTGCTTGTTTACATTGAAATTCATCAGATCTACTCCCAAATCCTTACCTTCAGTGCTGATTCCTAATAACACATCATTTATGCACTTGATTTTTCCATACCAATCTGAACTCAGGCTGCCCAGAGAGGTTGTGCAGTCTCCTTCACTGGAGACATTCAAAACCCGCCTGGACACGTTCGTGTGTGATGTGCTCTGGGTGACCCTGCTCTGGCAGGGGGGGTGGACTAGATGATCTTTCCAGGTCACTTTCAACCCCTAAGATTCTGTGATTCTGTGATTCCTACTTGAATATATAATTCATATATGTACAGAACTTTTGATGAACATCATTAAATTGCTTGTTCTTTTTAATCAATTGCTTAAAAATCAGAGTGCTCTTGAGCTATAACATTCTGTTCCCCTTTCCTTAGGCAGATAAAACTACATGGGACAGAGAGTATGTAATTATTTACATGCTTATCCCAGAAATAATTTTCTAAAGAGGTTACTGTGTTATGAGAATGTTTAATGAAGTACTTTCAGCTTTTGTGCAATTAATGCAAATTTATGTGATGATCTACTATTTTAACAATCACTGATTGTGTGTATTTTAATTTTCTATAATTTCTTTTTAACTGGAAAAGTTGTTTGCATTATACTCTTGACTAAGTTTAAATACAGCTGTTTCCAAATTTGCAGTTTGTATTCTGTGGGAGGACTTGCAATTCCAAAACAACAAAGCAGAAATTGAGATTGAAAGGGAAAACAGAGCCATATTTCCCTTGGAAGGGAAGCTTAGATGGGGACTAAAGGTTGAGATCTGTGTCTTTATTTGGATGATAGGACTTCTTAGATGACAGGTATTTGTTCCAACTCCTCTTCCTTCCTTCCTTCCTTCCTTCCTTCCTTCCTTCCTTCCTTCCTTCCTTCCCTTTCCCCTATTGCCCCTTACACCACGCTAGTTGCATAGTGACAACCTTGGACCCTTTCAGACCCTTACTCAAAAGATCACCCCCTGCTGCCAGGCTTGCAATACTTCTCATTAGTCTGGTCAGTAGCAGGCTGAGGGCAGGCCTATTATCCAGGACAAAAATATCTAATATTTTTTTCATGCATTTCCTTTTGGTTTTCTATTCTTTATTTCATTTTTTGTAATTAAAGTGCAAAGTCATCAGGGTGGGAAAGATTTTTGTTCTCTGTGTAGCACTTAGTAAAAGGCATTTGGGACATGTGAATTCCTAGACCTTGTGGTAATAAAAGAATAAACACAGATAGGGCAAAATATGAGAGGGAAGTTAGAATTATCTTTCAAAAACATTCTAGATCACAGACACTTAGAACTACCCTCAACCTCAGGAAAATGCAGTAATATTAAGACACCAAACAATGTCTGTTTGGACAACCATAGTCCTGGTGACACTGCGTAATAATGATATGATTATGGCATTTTAGGGATTTAAGTTGCAACTGATTCACAGATGATTAATTTTCTTTCTCTCCCCTGAGAGAACTGTTGGATCAAGAGCAACGACCAACAGCAGCCAAAGAAAGGAGCTCTTCTGACGACCTCCCAAGCAACACTTTTCCCTTTCTCACTGATAAATTAGAAACTTTCGACTGATGAGGAACAGCAAAAAGGGACATAATTCCTAAAATAATTACTTTGAAAATGTCCTGTGGAAAGGCTTCAAAGAATTCTGATAAGATATGAATAACGAAGGATCTATATTTTATAACAGAATTCATTAGGGATAAATAAAAGTCTGACAGAAGGAGCAAAAGGAACTATCTTCAATTAACTTTAACTCAAACTAATTAATGGATTTACTTCTAAATTCTCAGAAAATCCATTTCATACTCTGTAAGTACTACAATTTAAGGAACAATACAGTATACTTTGTACAGAGCAAAGTGATTGGATCCCTCCTTTAAGTATAAACTTCAGTTCAGACTCAACATTGGAGCAGTGCCCAGCACCTTCATAATTCTCCTCCTTCACCCTACCCAGAGTGTGAAAAAGGAAGATGGATATGCAGTAAGCCTACAAGAAAGCCTGATATATCATCAGGAAAAGAACTCGACACATAAAGAGTGTTCCATGAATCATGAAAATACACTTCAATAACTCGGCTAGAAGAATAAAAACACAACCTTGATTGGCCAATTATAAAATTATAAATGACTGCACTTTTGAAAATGCTCCTATGGCCTCATTGGAGGTTTTTAACTAAGCCTGATGAAATCCTGTCCTTCTTGTGTCTCAGCACAGATTTGCCATGCTGTCTGATATTGCTCTGTTGAAAAAATTAAATCTCTTCTGTGTGGTCAGTAGGTCGAGAGAGATAATTCTCCCCCTCTACTCTGCCCTGGTGAGGCCACATCTGGAACACTGGAAGCAGTTCTGGACTCCCCAGTTCAAGGGAGACAGGGAACTACTAGAGAGTGTCCAGCAGAGGGCAACAAAGCTGATTGGAGAATGGGAGCATCTCCCTTAGGAGGAAAGGCTGAGAGCTGGGACTCTAGCCTGGAGAAGAGAAGGCTGAGGGGAGGACACCGTATAAATATCTAAAGGGTGGGTGCAAGGAGGATGGAGTCAGACTCTTTTCGGTAGTTCCCAGCGACAGGATGAGGGGCAACGACTACAAGCTGGAACACAGGAAGTTCCATTGAAGTATGAGGAAAAACTTCTTTACTATGAGGGCGAGAGAGCCCTGGAACAGGCTGCCCAGGGAGGCTGTGGAGCCCCTTCTCTGGGCATATTCAAGACCCGCCTGGATGAAGTCCTGGGTAATGTGCTCTAGGGGGTTCCTCCTTTAGCAGGGGAGTTGGACTGAATGATCTCCAGAGGTGCCTTCCTACTTTGACAATTCCATGACTCCGTGATTCCGTGATTCTGATATGCCTTAATTAAACAAAAGGAAGAAACAAATTAGAAAATGCCATGTATGGCAATCCTTCAGATTTCCTCCCCACTTCATCTCCCTTTCAGGACTGTTTTTGAAAGACATTTCCATCAGGAACAGGAAGAAATCATATGTAAGCATAAAACCATGTATCTTGCAGTTTTAGTATGTCTCTAGATTTTTTACAGGCTCTGCATATTCTAAGCATTTATTTAATCTTTCAAACCACAAACAGTGTGAATTCAAATGTTTTTTGCACTGTTACACATCTCTTATATTTTATGGCATGTACTTAACAACATGAACAGACATATGATAGACTACAGATTTAACAGATTTAATCAAAGATTATGCTGGGCATGTAGCAGAGGACAGCTTCTGTAGGAATCATAATGCTATAATTTCCTGCTCTATCAAGTATGCAGCCACAATACTACATTAGTGCACGGCCTGGGTGAGGTTTTTTGTTTTTCAGCCTGGCTTCCTAGGATGACTTCGTGAAATTCTGTCCTGGCACTGTGGGTCTGCTTGTCTGCTCTTCTCCCCTCCCTCAGAAACTCTCATCTGAACAGGAAAGCACCACTGAAGGTTCAGAGGTAACTGCAACCCCAGATGTCACACAAGAGGTAATGCCCGAGCTGAAAGAAGAGGTCCAGACCAGTATTGAGGAAAAGGCAGGTCATAAGAGGTGATGGTGCATCCTCTTTGTCACTGCCCGTGTTACTGTATTGGTCTTGGGCCAGCAATGGGCACACAGGCACCTGTTGGCAGCCACTATGTGGATGCCCCCTGCACAGGGACATACCACAAGGGATATGAATGGATAGAATAGGAGGGCAAGACTGGTGGACAAAGGATGCACACCTTGAGTGAAACCATGTTACACCACTTTTTTGCCCACTGAGTAACATGTTGAGTTTAGATGTGTCAGCTCCACAGTGACAGGGGGTTTGAATAAGACCTTTGGCTTGTCCCAAAAGCATCAAGGGCTCCTGTGAGATCCAAAGCTGCACAGCTTGCAAGACTGGAGGATATCAAAAGCATGAAGGTCTGCATGGCTGTGGGCTATTTTCTGCACTCATTAAAGGTAAAAGATGCATGTAATTCAGAACTGTACTTTTTCTTGATTATGAAAGGGTTAAAAAGAAACACATGCACCACTGAGGCATAACGACCTTGCGGGGAGCATTCTGGCCTGTGCCAGCAGTTCTCTCTTCCTTTGCACACAGCCTCTAATGGAAAAGTACTGCCTGCCCTCTGTAAATTATTAATTTCTTCATGTTATCAGATACCATTGATAAAAAGATAAGTAGCCCCTGTACTGACTATCTGGGGTAAAATGAATACTTGCTGATGCCCTTTAAACTCTGTATAGGTTTTCATCTACTTTCTACTGAGCTGGGCTTTGCACTGTGCCATGGACTGTTACACACTTCTAGCTGCTCACAAGTAACTCCCTATGGAATAAACCATTACTGCTTTCATTTTAGGTGCTGACTTAGATGAATGGCTTTAAATTACTTACAACCTTCAGCTGATCTAAGATGTCAAACAAACTTTAAACTAGTATGCGTTCAAGGATGTGTGAACCTGAAAACAAGCAAAGACGGAGGTGCTTTTTCATTAGCCACTGTTTTGTACAGGAGGGAAGGTCACCCCCGGAGCTGCTGGGCATGGAGGCAACAGACACCATCTCTTCAAGTCAGTGCTCTTAACTGTTATTAATACAAACAGCTCAAAGCAGTACCTCTGATAAAAGGTTGATAAAAGCTACTGAGATTAGGGATCATGTTAACTAGTGACGATAGCATAAATTATCAAGGGGAACAGCTTCAAATTACAGCATAAAGGGGCCCTTTTAAGAGGGATTATATGTCAGGTTTGAAAGGAATGAGGAACTGATGAGAACAAAACCACAAATCAGATCCAACAAGTGGTACCTTTGCCAGAACTGCTGTGTCTCAGAAGGCTATAGCTAGTGTTTCAGGACAGGCAGTGCAAAGGAGACTGCAATAGCATTACCAATAAGGGCGAGCAGCTGTCTAAAAAGCTGCAATGTACTGAAACTGGCATTTAACACATATTCATCAGAGGCAGCAGAATATTCTACACTGCAGTTAAAAGCATTAGGACTAGCAGCAGACAGTCTAACTACCAAGGATTGTCTCCATAGTATGCACATTGGTTCCTCAGCATTCCTTTAGTGGTTACTGTCTCATATTTGTTATGCCATTTCTGAAAGTTACGGGCCATTTCCAGACTAGATTAAGGTCTTGATCCTCTGAAAGAAGACAGTAATGGCAGGTAGCCAGGTTGCACTGATGTCTTCCAAGAGGTGCTTTAAAAATGAATGGTATATTAAAACTGCAAACTAAATTAAGCTTCTCCTTCAGTTTTTTTATACATCTACATAAAAGATGAAGGACCAGGACAATATCTGTCTGACCAAATGAAGCCCTGTGCTATGAGGGCTTGCAGTGCTGTTCATAATTTTCCAGTTCCTTGTAATCATGCTAAGTTTCTGTGGAGCAACATCTTGCATA
>NW_009954194.1:1871963-1940183 GCF_000747805.2 Chaetura pelagica | reverse complement strand
TTTCCTCAGCACTTGCCAGAACTGGATGCTGTGTGTTTCTGGAACCACTTAAAACTGTGATAAAAATAAGCCATTTGAATATCACTGTGGAGGAGAAAGTCCTGCAGACACAGTCCTCAGAAAAAGGAGCATCTGCTCTGGTTGACATTTATAACACTAATTCATCCACTTTAGTAACCAGACACATCTGGTAAGTTAAGTGTGCTTGCTGACAATTTGTACTAGTGGGAAACTCAAAGCTAAAAGAGGGTTTTCTGTAGATGGACCAATTCTGTTTTCGTGCTTGTAGGATTATCACCATATCTGGTTTTACATCATACCATTAGTCCCTGTAGTTAGTTAATTAATTTATTATATTTATTCTCAAAGTTGTATTACGCTTGAGCTCAGACAGTAAAGAAACAGAGACACGTCTTTATACAACAACTTTCAAAGTAGATCACAGCCACAAAAGTCAGTAGTTTCATTGAATATTGCTTTGGGTATGTGTAGAAGGAGGCAGAAAAGAATTAAAATTGGACTCAGAAATGTGGTTTTCTGGGAAAAAGATTTGTTCTGGTCTTTGGTGTTGGGTGTTGTCTGAACCTGACTTGGGACAAGCCTCTTCAAGTTGTTTGTCTCCAAACATGTTTGGAGAAACAAGGTTTTATCTGCATTATTGCCATAATGGCAAAGACATCTGAATTAAATTCTTGAGCATTTAGAGACAGCCCCAAAACTTTCCTTTTCAACCAAAATTTCACTGAGATTAAAAAAAAAAAAAAAAAAGATAATGATAACACGTAGCACAGGCATAAGTGTATTCTTCTTTCCAGGGAATGCCAAAAGCTAAATAGATATGAAAAATTACTTCAATTTTCAGTATTTTAGTTAGTCTGTCCAATAATGTTTGAGGGAAATACAGACTATGCTGCTGCAGTTGTTCAACAGTTAAAGTAAAGTTTTCTGTACCCAGTCTTGGACTTTTCACAAACAGTACAATATTTTAAATAGTTATTTGAAAGCCTGAGCTGATAATGTTGCAAGTGAAGGTATGTAGACTAACCTCCGGACAAACTGGTTTGGTGTCTATTGCAGGGAGCAAACCTTACTATGCAGGTGGACTATGCAAAAGCAGACTATATTGTCACTTTAATCAACCCAGAATAATCCTAATGTGTGCTTGAGGAGGATTCTTTAGAATCAAGAAGATCAGAAGCTGAATAAGTTACTGGACATATCTCGTAACAAATGGGCTGGAAGTTGCCCTTACCTAGAAATGTTATAATTTTGTATCCATCTTCTCCATTGCTTGTCTGCACTAATCACAGAACCAATTAGTGATGAATTGATCAAGCCAGATGATGCCACTGGTACCCGTTAGATTCCTTACCCCTTGATCTGAACAAATGTAAGACAAATTAGAAAGCAAAGGAAGCTCTATTGGATTGCAGCATCACTGTCATAAGACATTATTCTTAAATTGTTTATGGAGTCTAGAAAGAGAAAAATATTTGACAGGAAGGAATAAATGCTGCCAACATTGGTTGCTTCACATTTCAAGGACAAATTTGAAACTGTACTTTTACAGTTAGTGAACATAGATCTCATACACACCTGTGAGAGAGATGAAAACCTGGCTGCTGGAATAATACGTTAATAATCTACAGATGCCTACATGCTACATGAATACAGAAAGGAAGAGAAAGAAAATGAAAATGAGCAAGAAGGAGCACAGAGGATGAATAGGCCAGTAGAGAAAATAAAAATTGCCATAGCAGTTTTCTGAATTTCATTTTGGAAAGAGGACTGGCAAGAGGGAGCTCTCTGTAGGAGAAGTTCAGCTAATAACCCGTGGGTGAATTTCTATCAGAGTCCCCGAGATGAAGACACTCCCCATATCCAGACATGTCCAAATATGTTCTTGCCATATTATTTCTGAAGCATCCCAGCTCTCAGTTTGGGGAGATGCTTTCTTGTCCACACAAATGACCTTTTTTACCTCAGTGGCAGAAGTGATCTGCTTTCCCATTTTCTATTCCTGTCAGCTGCATTCCTAACTCTAAAACTTGGTTTTCTACTCACATCCTCTCCTGCCGCCTGGTGCTCCTTTGCACTGCTTGTCTTGCCACATTGCTGCTGCTCTTCACAGCTCTTCTGGTTTTCTTCCCCTAAATATCCAGATAAAACAGAGGTTTCCATGTGTGAACAATGCAATCTACTCAAAACAAAAACGACAGTAATGAAGTATCAGAACAATGAAGGGAAAAATAACAGATTAATGGGAAAGGAAGAAAAGCAAAACTAGATTTAGCTTTTTTCTCTCTGAAAATAGAGAACAATCTACTGAAATAAAAACCAAAACATAAACTGTTAATAAATTGAAAAGCTGATGATTATTCCCTGTAGATTTAATGTAAACTTTACTGAAAATATTTCTAATATATACTTTGACATAAATGTTGTCTTTTTTCATTTTTGTCTTTATGCAAATCTACTAAAAATTTTCAAATATTCTTCATATTCTTCAAATATGAAGTTTGCTATGGAAGCTTTCCTTGCTCAGCGTGCCTTGCCTACCAGCACTTACACAGGCAGCCTTTGTGAGCTAATTATTCCAGGTGGTTTAGTTCTTCATGACAAATAATAGAAAGCTAGAAAAACACTTATTATTTTGGTAACCCTTAGAGAAACAGAGCACTCAGCTGCATTAACTCTTCTGTTGCTTTTTGGAGACTGCACACACTTGCATCCTCTGAAATGATCTAGTTTACAGCCCAGCAAAGGGACTGAGACAACCTGTACTCTGAAATCAGCTAAACTGTCTTTGACTTTCTCCTCCATCAGCTCAGTCCTGCAGTTCAGATGTGGCTTGATCAGATTCCTACCATAAGCAGTACATGTCTCCTGCCTGATCATCATGGTGGCCGGCACTTCCTTGACTGCACAGCCCAGAGGGAACAGGTATCATCCTTCTCCCAGGGGGTTTGCATCAGAACCAGCCCAGATTTAAGTGGCAGACAAGGTAAGACCTATCAAACTTCTGCTGCTCCAAAGAAGGAGGAGAGCACAGCTGCCCATGTAGATGCACTCTAGAGGGGAAAGACACCCTCCAGGAAGACATGGACAGGCTGGAAGAGTGGGCTAAGAAGAACCTTATGAAGTTCATTGGGGAAACGTGTAAGGTCTTGCACCTGGGAAAACAGAGCCTAGGAGTGCAGCACAGACTGGGATCCACCTGGCTGGAGAGTTAGGTCTGTGGAGAGGGACCTTGGGGTCCTGCTGGACAACAAGCCCAATATGAGTGAGCAGTGAGCTGCAGCAGCAGAGAAAGCCAGCAGGATGCTGGGCTGCATCAACAAGGGCATCACCAGCAGAGATAAAGAAGTCATCATCTTACTCTATTGAGAGCTTGTCAGGCCACACCTGGAATACTGTGTTCAGCTCTGGTCCCTGCTATACGAAAAATATAAGAACAGGCTGAAGAGGATCCAAAGAAGGGCCACAAAGATGACCAGAGGACTGGGAGCCTGCTGTATGAAGAAAGGCTGAGACAATGGGTTTGCTCAGCCTGGAGAAAAGAAGGTTTAGGGGAGGCCTTATAATCATGTTCCAGTACTTAAAGGGTGTCTGCCAAGAAGATGGAGACTCCCTATTTACAGACAGGGTAATGGGTGCAACTTGGACCAGTGCTTTGTTGGTGACATGGACAATGGCATTGAGAACACCCTCAGCACATTTGCTGATGACACCAAAGTGTGTAGAGAGGTTGCCATGCTGGACAGAAGGGATGCCATGTAATTCAGTAGTTCCCTATTAAAAAATGTCTGTAGCTTTATTTTGAAAGAGCTCTTATTAGGCACCATCAGGAACAGATCCATATATTAGATGGTCTGCTGGTCTTTCATTACATATAACTCCTCTGTTTCTTATTTCACTCTAGGTTTGGTGCAGCCAGAAACATCCACCATTTATCTTCATCTCTGTGGAAGACTTGTAATACATGGTGATTCAGGGCAGCTAGTGAAGCAGTTGTCTATGTGTGACACTGGTGCTGCAATATCTTTGGTAGAATATGGACAAGAATTCCAAAGATGATGAAATTACACCAGTGCATAACTGTGTAAGACTTAAAAAGGAAATATTTATAATAACCAATTATAACCCCTCTCACCATGGAAGCCTCTAAATGAGCCAGTAGGTGGATTTTGGGTGGGCCAAACCAGTTTTTCTGCCAGGAAAATTCCCATGCAAATTTCTCAAACACAGCAAGAGTGTTTTCTCAAACACTCTAGGCAATTGTGTAAGGCTGAATTTGAGGACTTTTAAATCATAGGGTGAGCCTTAAGCAGGACCAGAGCAGGAAGGCACATAAATGTATTTCAAGATGATACTTAGGCAACTGAAGAACTCTTAAGAAGTCTCAAATTTTGGCTAAACTTTTTCTGGAAACTGTTTCATCCCCCACTGAGTGCTGAGAGTGAACAGCACAGCGGTAAGGAAAAGCAATCCTTGCTTCTCTGTAGGACTTGTGTTTCTGAGGAAGGCAGAAGAGAAACTAGCTCAAATCCATGCTAAATATCCCTTCCAGGTGATTCACAGCACTGTGTTAAATCTGACTAAATGTAAATATAGTTACACCAAAGCTAGTTCTCTGGATTCCTGTAATAAATCAGTAGAGAAAGCACATTAAGGTGTGATTCATGTCATCCTAAAGGAAGTATCTAACTAGGCCAGCTGAATCACACTTTGAAAATGCCTGTATTTTTTATTTGGATATAAAGGTAGGTCATGGTGATGTGTTTGGCTGTAAATATCTGGAGTACAGACATGTAAAGCTGGATGGTATAACTCCTACCCAAAGTTACAGGGCTTAGGAGAAAGGTGGTACATACATTCCATCTCAGGGCACTTGTTTACATTTTGCTCCATTTTTGTTGGCAGCCCTGATCTTGCTGCCCTGTGACCTGAAGGTCAGAGCAGCTGGGACCTTTGCTCCAGCATCGCCTCTGAGATAGAAGTCTTTTTTCTAGATGTCTTTTTTGATCATCAAAATAAACAATGGGGTTTCATGCTGCAACCCTATGCAAAATGCTTTGTTCTTACCTTACAAAACCTTTTTAATGTGCTTTGCCATAATGGTTTTTTCAGTCCCAGAAATACAGCAGGGTGCAGCAGAAAATCCATGTATATAAAGCTGTTTCTAAATGCACTGCCACAGTTCTAAACCTCATTTGTTTTCTTTTCCCTTTTAATTAGGTTTTCTGCAGGCTCCAGCTATTAACTCTGTTTTAAAACAAACTGTCCAAGGCTTTTCTTTGATAATGGTTTAATTTTAGCTTTTTTTCCAACCTCTGAAACACAATTAACTCTCATGCCTGGTATCTCTCATCAGATTCTTCTTCATCTCCTCCCTTGGCAGCCCTCCAAAGCAGGTTCATTTAACACCCACAAAGTTCCCACAACTGAATCCCACCTCTACAGTTCTCACTTTCCCTGCACATGAGCTCACTATGGAAAGCAAGAGCTTCCTGTTTCATTTACCTCAAAGTCATCTTTGTTTTATACTCCTTTTTGGTCTCTATTTTGTGAATTTAGCTTCTAAGTATGTTGTGCTGTGACTCTTGGCTGTAGCAGAGTACTCAGAATATTCTGACTAAAACTGACAAAATGCTTACGCCTTTGTTATCTTCTGCTCACCTCTAGCTTTAAAATTGTTGGTTGACGACTTAAAAATGAAACATGTCTTTGGAAAACTATGGAACCAGCAAGGGAAATAAGTGTTGTATTGTGGGAGAGCTCCTCCATTTTGTTGCCATGAAAACTGTGACACAGGGTGAGTCACAGAGATATTGATGGATGAAAGATAAGTCATCTCTGCTGATGTAGATGGACAGAGTGGGTTTTAGTAGAGAAATGGGTTTATGAGTCAAAGTAACATGGCAATTATATTATGTTTGTGACTGTGAGACTGGTTATAAACGGCAAGTGAGCAGAAGGAGAACTTGGTGTAACCACAGAGGACTTTTTTGCTATTAAAAATTCAGGAGTTAGAAGGTAGGCAAAGTGAAGAAAGCAAAAGTTCTGGATATGAAGGATGCAGCTAACTGTCTCAGAAGTAGCTGCTAGGCTTCCAAGAATGAGGCTGGAAAGCTGACAATGGAGTGGAACCTACAATGTTTGTTAAAAACTTGGACAAAAGTGGTCTCAGTGAAATAAGAAAAGCAAGAATTAAATTAACAAGTGAGTAGTTACATGAAAAGATTAGGAGGAGAATATGGGTAGCAAAGGGTTAAGACAGTTCACTGACATGGGCATAATCAAGGGTGAGGGAGAGAGCTAACTCATGATGAAAAGAGGAAAATAAAAATGGGCGAAAGCAAGTGGAAAGATTTTTATGAATCTGAAATGAAAACTTTTCAGTGTTTTCCTTTCCATATTTTATTATATTTAATTTAGATTCAGAACCAAGTTGAGATTGGAAACCACAAAATCCTTTGTGAAATGGAACATCTGTCTCCTACATAGTCCTCATTGAAAGTCAATGAGTTCTGCTTAAAATCACTTTCTGCTTTCCATGTTTATCTGACACCAGATTGCTAAATAACTTGAATATTTTTGGCTGTTTAAAACCTCTACACTTTTGTATAAACTGATATTGAAACATTCTGAACTGGTCAGTCCTAGTATAATTCTTTTATTTATTTATGATACATTAGTGGCAAGTCAGGCAGTCCTTCATGAAAACTTTCAGATTTGTATGAGAGATTATATTTCTCGAAAAATCAGGAACAACTGTATTTCAGAGTAATTGCTGGAGGTTTGAGTCCTTTAATTGTGATGCAATGCACTACTTACCACTTGTAATCTTCAAATATATCAACACATGTATTTTTAAATATGGCACTGTCTCTTCCAGAGAGGTAACACACTTCACTCGTACAAACTCATCACATGTCAGGAAAGTCAGCTTCCATTTTTTCAAGAGAAGCTCCAAATCACAGATGTTTTTAACTTGTGATTTATTGACTTTCATTGTTGTCATGACAACATCATTGAAAATTTCACTGCACATCTTCTTCATGCAGGTTTGTCTTGTGTATGTACAGTTTTCTTTTAAGATCATCCAGATGATGACATGCAGCTATATTAAGGCAGCTTTTCATCTGGCATCTCTAAAGATGCCATTAAATTTAGGTAAATGCAAACTAAAATATGCCATATGTTTCAGCTGAGTCATCCCTGAGAGTCACAGTGTCCTTTGTTTGGTCTGGAGTAGAAATCAGCTCATATACTCTGTGTTACTCTCCTAGGCAGAATGACAAGCCTTTCTGCAAGCAATAAATTCACGTATCTTGAAAACAAGGAGGGGAAATGTCTTTAAAACCTCCTCTATTGTATATGATTACAGAAGTTTTGAGGACAGTTGGTCACCTGCCTACCTGAAAACTATGGTGATTCATTTTCCTGTTGCCACAGGGACATTGTTACCACAGCCATGAAGGGTAACAATGGGACAATTCCATGACTGACCTGCATGGAAATCGAGGAGCAGTCACTGACCTTAGTTTTGGCTGAGGAAGAGGAAGGAGTGTGTGAGCATCAGAAGCAGCTCTTTGCCAGTGGTCCTCAGCCAGCTCCTAGCAGCACATTCTTTTACATCCTACCACTTTGGGCAGGTGCTGCTTTGAACAGCAAACAAATTATGGCCCCTGGCTTGTCATAGAACATTCACGACTCTTGAAACATTCAATTTTTATTTAACTTCTGTTCTCCTCATTCCCCAACATCCTGCCTCATTGCAGGGAAAACACATTTTCAAAAACAAATCAATTCCAACTGTCAAGGATGCACTGCTGATCCACTTTTTCACATAATGTTAGTTTTTATCCTGCTTGAGGTGGTTGGAACCAAAGCCCTTTGCCTCTTAACCCCTTCAAACCCAGAATCTGATGTAGATATTTAATTGTGGTAATTTTGATTCCTGCTCACAGTTTTGGATACATCTTTATTGTTACTCTGATGTTACTTCATTTGAAACTCAATTAATTGGAAAAACCCCACAGCCCCTTCCCTTTCTTACAGCTTAACTCCACTCCTAGTAGAGTGTCATTTCCCTTTCTCTGAGATTTTTGGTAGTTTAGAGAACTGACCTGTTACTTTCCTGCTACTTTCTTGGTATTTCCAAATGCTTTATGCCATCTCTAAATGTACTGGCTCCTTCATTCATCTGCTCTTGTGTCAGGGAGAGCTCACAGGGCTCTTGCTCCCCACTGATTTCCAGTTCCTGGCAAAGTACTAACAAAGTTTCACATCTTTCCATTTCATTGACAACTGCAAATAAATTCTCCTGTTTTCATCTGCTCTTTGGGGACCTTCATGCAATAATTTCTATTCTGTTCAGTATGCAAATACCCTGGCTTCCTTCTGTTCCCTCAGAAAGTGAATAGGGTTTATGAGGAGAGGCAACATCTTTTATTAGGTTAATGGAGTGAGAAGAAGAAAGCAGAGGAGCTTGAGAGCACACAAGCTTTTCTTCACCTTGCAGAGAGAGCTGCACACATGCTGCTAGCATACAAGTATAATAATTTCTTAGCTGTCTTACATCAAGGAATGTCTTCAGATATTAAGGAAGCAAAAACCCACCACTGAACAGTAAACCTGGTGGGATTGTCAATGTAAGCTCCCCAGGAGGGCTGAGGAGGTTGTAAGTCCTTTCAGAGGCAAACACAGATCGTCTTAGGGCTCTGAACTGTGCATCTTGAAATAATGAATTTGAGCAAAAGTGATGTTTTATGTGAAAATTCATGGTCATATTCCCTTGATGTTATTCTTCTGTTTAAAAATCAAAGAGCAGAAACTCAGACAACCAAGTCACACAACAGGAATAATGAACACTGATAGCAGCAGTGGATGGTTTCTGAGTAGTCTGTAGCTTCAGTGTTACTCATTCTGAAAATACCAATGAATAACAAATGCTCAGAGAAAATAAGGGACAATTTAGTGAATGGTCCCATCTGCGCTTCTCAAAGCTATTTATTCATAGGTGGTGGTGGCAGCAGCAGCGGTGGTGGTGGCGAGTTTGACAGTGTTGGAGTCACTGCAATAAAATCCCATTTCAAATGCAGTGATGGCAATAAGGGTAAACTATGTGAAAGTGCAGATGAGACCCAGACGAAAGCTCTCACACTCATTAGTTATGTACAACAGTGGCTCTGCTGTTAGTTACTGACTTCAGAATAAGCTCAGAAATCAGCTGATCAGTTATTCAACACTCAGGAGTCTTTTACACAATCTATGAGCAGCAGAGAATGCTTGGTGGAGGTTTTATAAAAGGACAGACCAATAATGAGAATGTATGGTCATGAGGATGTGCACTGCAGTGAGGTAAATAAATAATGGAAAAACTAACTTAGGTAAGGTGCAGAAACAAAATCTTTGGCTGAGACTAATAAGAGACACAGAGTATATTCACCTTCACAGTGGAATGGAATGCAAGGATCTTAAATAACTGCAAGCCTGTGAACCCTGGACCCAGAAGCAACGTAGCCGCATCAGGGTGATACAGTGCTCCACTTAATTAACTGAATTAGGTGGCCATGACATGTTTATGTTGCTGTAGATATGCTTTAACTGCTGCTAGATGAGCTTTAGGCGTTATGTCAAAAAATGCAATCTATAAGGAAATGTAATGCCATGAGTACTCTGATGCCAGCTAATTAAAATGAGAAGGTCAGAGCTGCATTCTGCCAGGGAGTGGGGTGAGGCTGTCCCCAGGCAGGGGGCAGGATGCAGGCAGGGCAGCAGAGCCCTGCCCTGAGATCCCATGGGCAGGGAGGCACCTGCAGGGTCTACTGGTTTCAGTTTCAGAAAAGGGTAGGATTTGTAACATTTTGTGCAACACTTCTTTTTATCTAGTAATAAATTGTTTTCTGCTCAGCTAGTTGTCAGAATCACCAGTTTTATGAATTAATTCTCTCCTAGGCTTGAAATACATGTGTCTTCCATAGGGTTCCAGATTCCCTCTGAAGAGGAGGAGCTGACTTGCAAACATCTTTCCCCTTTATTGTATTAGCCTTTCTTTAGTTTGTAAGGGTTGAGCTATCTTCACTAATCTAGGAAGCTTTTTGAAATCTTTAACTGCAAAAAATGTTACAAAGTGGCACGTGAAAAGAAGATGAAGTATGGACAAACACTACAGGGAGCAAGGAAAATCCTCACCTAGAGCCCTTGGGCATCACTGCTGCAAAGTGTCCCCACAGATCTCTCTTACTGCTCACCAGCACAGCCAGGATTTCCTTTAGAGAGGAGATATGTTCCCTCAGCACATGACAGTGTTCAATTTTGCTCGTAATCTAATAAATAACGTGTTCATATGAAGCTGTGTCTGTCATGTTGTCATGTCAGTCTTACAAAGCAATACGCCAGAGCTTTCTCACTTCACAGGAATCAATCTCCAATCTCTTTGTACAACCAGAGGCAGCCTAAATCCATTTAAAAAAGAAATCTGTATGTGTAGTCCATATATTGGAGGAAAAGCTTGTAACGAATGTCGTTCAGGGTTGTCTTGTAGTTTGTGATTCCAGGATCTTGCTTAAACAACTGAACAATAGCATCCATGTGGCAAATTGCCACCTTGGTGGCCAGGAAGATAATATACATTATTATGTAGACATTATCGAGTCAGCAGCATCCAGAAAGGCTGCAAAGCATTTTAAACTGTAGCCTTCATTTTGTACTCCAAATAATGTGCCAAATATTTTGATCATTGCTTTTCATTAAAATCGTATCTCCTCTCCTTATCTTGGTATCAGCTTCCACTAAACACATAAGATAGATGACTGGAAGTAGGATTCCGTGCTGTTCTGAGATTAGATAAAGTGATGATGAAAGGTCTTAAACTGAATGAGGAAATAACCCAGGTGTTCTAGAGAAGAAGTAATAGAAATACCAGGGAAATGAATGAACTCTCATTTTTTTGAGCTAGTAGTGTTTATGAAAAAGTATAAAATACTTGCATGTTCACAAATGAATTCTAAATGTTATTGCTATTTATTTTAAGCTGGTGATCCCCTGCACTGTAATTTTAAGATTATCTTGTTTACAAAGAAAAATCTTTTGAACACTTCTGTAGAAATACCTATTTATCTGTCATATGAATTGTATCTATGTCTCACTCTGTTTCCCAATTTGCCATAGCTACTGCATGTAAAGCAGGGTCGTGTTTTTCTTTCCTTTACAACCTCTTTGCTCCTATAAAAGCCATAATGATGTCAAAGTGTTAAATTTCTGACACCGTCCCCCACCCAAATTCCCCATAAGTCACATAAATCACCAAGGCTATATAATCTCTGTGGGAGGCAGAGAAAAGAACAATGTCAAAGACATAAATGGCTCTCCTGTCCCATCCTGACAGCAGCAGCCCAGTTTCCCTGGGGTTGATCTCTGTCCCTAGACCCTCAACACAGTTCCCCCTGCCAATTTACAGGCTCTCAACTGGAGCAGCCCTCAGGGACCACCATTGCCCTTCCTGTACCAGAGGGGATGCAAACCTCACCTGAGCACCCTGCACAGCTCTGCCATTTTTCTTTTCTCTTTTATGAGGTATGTCCTGTCAGGTCCATTAACTGTGGGTGTCTCCTGTATTGAAGGGTAAGCTTCCCAAGCTCTCTGATGAACTTTTGTGACAAAAATTGTAAGGGTGTTTCTCTTGTTCAGTCTTTCCTGAAAAACCATGGCATTTGTGAGACAGGAGGCAGATAAAGCTAGAGTTGGGTGTTACTTCAATTGCCCACAAACTTATTAATGACAAAAATATTTGTATTTCTCTCAGACTGCCTAGTTGCCTGACCTATGGATATGTTTTAGCTGTGAATGGCTTCAAAGCCAGATGGTCCTAACCTTACATTGTTTTCTGCTGTGAGTGACTTTTCTTCAAATTATAGCTTGGTCAAAGTGTTCTCATAAGCAAGAGAGGTATGTAGGAGGAGGTCTAAGGAGAGCTTGATGCTTTCCAAGAGAGTAGAGAACATCTCTACTCACTCATACCTACTAACTACACACATAGCAGTACTTTCTATATGACATAAAAGATTCCAAACACAATCTCCACAAGCTGCATGCTGAACACCTCCACAGTGTGTTCCCAAGTATCCCTAGGAGGAGGCAGGGCAACCTGTGTCCTGGTAGAAAGATTTGTTACCAAGAAACTAAGTTCAGATGCTGAGAAAATACTTGTGTGTCTCATTTCCCTTGAAATTAGTAGCAAGCAGGCACTTGAATATTGTCAATGCACAGAATCTTGTGGTTGATTGTCCCAGTATCAGTGCAATGGTGAGTAATGGAGCAGAGAATTAGATTGGTGAATCTTAGCTTCTGTGCTGCTGGACAACTGGCCACTTGATGTAACAGTATGGTCTTATCAACACTACCCTCATCCTACCACCACCTCCTTGCCCTCTTCTTATGAGAAAGCTGTAGCATGGGGCACTTGTCACTGGTGCTGGTAGTTGACACAGCATGATTTGTGCTTTTTTATTTCTTGCATCCTTTTGTTTAGGATGGAGACCTAAGATCTAAATATGCATATGCAGTTGGGTTTCCAGTGAAAACAACCCTAAAAGAAATCTTTACATTTGAAGCAAATAGCAGCCTATTCCTCATATCTTTGATTTTATTTATTTATTTTTCTATTAACTTCAGTTTTCCTAGGAAGAAGTGAGAATATCAGCTTAGTCTGTGTTAAAATAAGGATACGACATAACCCATGCATTTATAAGCATCTGTTCTTCTGAGTATATTTATATAAAGCATATTTCTGAGTTAGAGCAGTTACTATGTTATATGTTCCCATGCTGCCATTTTATAGCTACTGTCTAGAACTCTGGAGAAAAAAAGTTAATTTTCTTTAATTTTTTTCTTTTGCACATCTGCTCCCATGTGAAAGGGCCTTTCTGAAGGCTCAATACAGCTCCTGAGGAGTTCAGCTGTAATAGGAATACATTCTTAGTTTGTATAGCCACGATGTGGATCCATTATTTAGAAAGTATTTCAATGGTCTGATGTCATTCAAATTTTCTCTTATTCAGTGCTGACTACCTAGCTCTCTGTGGTGGGAGAAAGAAAACAACCCTTCTTCCAGGGGTAATCACACTGCAATCAAACTGTGCTGTATGATTAGGTCTGCCTGAGTCCTCGGTGCATTCGCAGTGCATTGAAACAGTGGTCCCAGAAGACCAGTCCATTGTATATTGTTCCTCTCAGTACCAGCAGATGATGGAAGTCATAGCCTAAAGAAGCTGCACAATCTGAAAAACAAACATACTAGCAGGGGAATGAAATGGAAAAGCAGAGCAAAGAAAAACAGCATGAAAGAAAAAGATATAATTGGAAATAGGGAAAAACAGTCCAAAGGAAAAACACATTCGAAGGAAACAGAAAAAAGCCCAAATCAAGAAAATAAATCAATAAAACAGTAGAAAGCTAGAATGCTTATTCTGAAAATTAAGGAAAGGCATAGAAAGAATAAAATCTACTTTCTCTTTCAAATCAAACCCATAAAGAACAAGGCAACAGGTGAATGCAGAGCGAACCAGGGAAAATTTAATATTAAGAAAAAATACTTCTGAAAAAATAATACATAGCTCCTATGTGAAATCCAGAGTAGTCTGCAAAGGTGAAGGTCCCTTCACCCTTGACATCTTAAAGGAGACACAGCCTTTAATAAGTACTGTCTGCAAAACGTGCAGTTGGGAAATACACTATCAGTTAACTGGGTTTCATATGTTTTTAACATTGAAGACTGAGCTGTTTTTATTGTTCACATAGGGCATGTGATACTCTTTCTGTTTCTCATTGGATAGTATTACTCTTCAAAGCAAGTTTTAGGTGCAAATGACCGATTGTGACTTTCAATCTGCTCTTCTCAGGCATCTGGGAATGTCAGAAATGAGGCCTTGTTGACTTCCTGGAGTTGAATTTCCACCTATGAAATTTATTGTTTCGGCAAGCTTTCCTACCAACAGAAGCATTTTCTGGAATATTCATAAGAAGAAAATGTAAATAGGACAAACCTAGAGCTGAAGTGGAAGCATTTGAGAGGTCAAAGAAGGAGCTGCATAATTTTTTTACTACTGTCACTTAGAGCTACCTGAACATGAAAGCAATTTAAAATGTGGCTTTTCTGTGTTTGCTTTGCATGTTCCTTCTACCAAATCAATGTATTTCTGCACTAGTGGTTTCTAACACAAAACTCAGGTAAGCCTGTCCTCCAGTGTGTGTAATCTCCTGCCCCTCCATCCCCCTTGTTTTCACTGACTTCAAAGTTTAGAAGTTCAGCAAACAGGCCACCCACTAGAAAGCTCATTTCCAGGAAAAAAAGTGCAGCATTCTATGCAAAGAAACCTGCAAGGTTTTATTAGGAGAGATTTTGAGGCATTTTATTGGGAAAAAAAGTGCTTGGAAGTATTTCTCTTACCTCTGAACTGAGGGTTTTTTTGAGCTCTCACTGTGATACACTGCGGGGAGCTCTGGTTTTCATTTCTGGTACTGTACAGAAAATTCAGGAGAGGGTTGTTTTATTATGACAAAACCACACTGTCACTTCTCAAATGGTATTTTGTAAATCAAATGACGGTTTGAGCATTGACTTAGAGCATGACCACTTCACCAGTTCTGATTCCCTTGGTTTAGTTATTCTCACATAAGTGTTGAAGATCAGCATTCCAATTATAGGTGCATTTGACAGTTCAGTTTTTATTTTGTCTCACTCACAATATAAGAAAGATGTTGATGAAGTAGAGCAAGGCCAATGGAGGACAGACACTATGGTGGGGGCAGGAGTACTTGCCCAGCAAAGAGGGACTTGGGGATCTGGGCTGGTTCAGCCTGGAGAAGAGGTGGGTTTTGGGGGACCCAACAGCAGCCCCCAGCAGCTGTGGGGACAGCATCAAGAAAATGGAGCCAAGTTCTTCATAGCAATGGATGATTGGAGGATGTGGAACAACAGACGTTGAAACAAGAAAGGTTCATAATGGGTGTAAGAGGAAACATGAGAAACATGTCCTCTCCATGAGGACAGTCCAGCAGTGGCACAGACAGAGGTGGTGCAGTCAAGACCCATCTGATACAGTTCTGAGAAACCCCATCTAGGCTCACAGCTGACCCTGGTGGAGGTGAAACTATTTTAGAATTAAGATGAGCACCTGAATGATCTGTGGTGTTGTGCTTACCATTTGAGTATTTGTTGTTAACTACATTTACTGCAAGCACTAGTCTGAGGACTGCTGACTTATTTGTACAGACTCAAGTAGAAAGGTCTGAACTGCATCCCTGGCCTGGGACTGGCTCTCATGGAAGGCATAACCCTCAAATAATGACGTATCATAATCTATCTAACTTCTAGGTTTGCCTCCTAAGAGCTCAGCATGTTACAGCTATTTTTCCAGTAATTTAAAAAGCTTTCCTTGGGCTGTGTGTGAGGACCTCAGCATCCCTGGTAAACAGCACAGTGTAGCAGTAAGAGTCATTGTAGTCATACCAAAAATGAGGTGTTTTCTCTCCTAACAAGCAGCTAGCATGGTGCTCAGCTCGGCAAAGGGAAGATCAGTACCTTCTGCAGATTGTTGGCAGCCCCAGGTTTCTGTTGCTGTCCCCAGGAGAGATGCACAGACAGCATTTAGCAGCAGAGACTGGTGCCAGGGTGCAAATTCCATTAAGGGCTCTTGTCCAGAATTTGCTGTGGTAATCAGCTTCCGTGGCAACGGGGCTGGTTGGGTATGAATGGTTACATGCTTCTTATGGTCTTACTACTTGTCCTGGGACTGCATGGGTTAGAGAGACAGAGTTTGCTGGAGTGTTCGGCACCTCCTTCACTCTAAGGGTGTGCTTCCCAGTGATGATGTCTCAGCCTCAGGATCTGTCTGTTCAGACACCTGAAGAATCAGACTAGTGTGTGCATGGTTGGAAACCTCTGATGGATTTTTTCCTGTCTATAAGCCTGACAGCATTTTGAGCCCACATAAAGAACCACAAGATGGTAATGATTTCCAAAGACTGCTGAAGATATTGTTCTTAAAACTCTACTTGTTCATTTCTGTCTCCTTCATACCTATGACTCCCAGTCCTGTGACTGGTGTATGTGGAGATGAGCAAGAGCAAGAGCTGCTTTACAGACCATACCCACCAGGGATGCTCTGGGCAATTTTTGTGAATTTTCTGTGCACTGGGAGGTCAATGCTGATGCTCTCTCTCCCAAAGTGTCTGTCCTGGTTGCCTTTCCTTCAAAAGTCTTTGTGCATTTTCCTTTCACAATTAGCTGGCTGATCTTTGGGAAAGGTCTGTCAAAGATATTGTGTGTACATCTGGTTATCTGTCACAAGTAATCTGCTATTTTTGCTAATGGCTACAGTTCTCTGAAATTGTTTTGCATCCCTAGACTCTCTGAATTGAGGTGTTGTTTGCAGTGTGCTCATTTCCCATTTTATTGCTGGTGTAATGGTTCCTTTGCAAAGATTAACTGAGTCACAGGGCCCCTTAATATAAACAACTGCACAGCAGAACAGAGAAATTGGTATAGTTTATCCTAGATCTAAAAAAATGCTCCAGATGTTTATTTAGTAAACAGCAATATGAATGACTTAAAAATACCCACTGTGCAGTGTCAAAAGAGCATCAGAAAGGCTACAATGAAAAAAACCCCAGATTTCACAAGAAATCATTCTTCTGATATAAACATTACATTTTTTTTTTCTTATGCTTACACATAGTTTAATTTGTTTGCAGACAAAAATCCCTGTTAGAGACTTAACTGGTTTGTACAGTATTAGATAGAGTCAAGTGTGCCTGGCCATGGAAAATGTAAAGACCATTTTTGTCCTATGGAACCACAGGACTCCCTGATGGCCATAAGCCATCCTGGTGGCTGACACAGCAACAGAAGAGAGAACGATTATGTGTAAATCAGTGAGACCAGATGTGCCTGAGATGGCTCTCTTTGCAGCTGAGAATGGTATTCATAAACCGTGCTTCACATGAGCCAGGCTGAGTCCAAAAGCAGTGTAACTATATTCTTGGATATATGCTTTTGGGTCCCCGTTAACTTGTGCACACTCAGCTGTGTGGTATTGACTTGCTTGCAGTTGCTGGGGATGAAGATTTTCAGAAAGCCTTGGGTCCTGAAGAGGAGTAAATGTCAACTGCACAGTGCTCTCCTAAACCTGGCTCTCTCAAAGCTCTCCCATAGGCTCTGTGAATGCTCATCACTGGATAAAGAGGGACACCCCATAGCAGCAAAAAATCCTCACTGCTCCCAATACTCCACAAGTGATGTAGAAGTAAGGTAGCAGAGGAATTCCTGTCTGAGAAGATTGTGCAGCTTTGCAGTGACATAGATGGTATAGCTGTGTACATGGCCAGCAAGCCAGCCATCAGGAGATTTTACTGGCAGAGACCTTGGTGCTTAAAAGATTACAAGGCAGCTGTTGAGAAACTGGTGTGATGCCCAAATCTTCAGACTTGGAATACTAAAACAACAATAACAGACTTAAACCTTAATTCTTAACAATTCTTATTATTCCATATGACAAGCTACATGTACATGGCACCATTCAAGGTCAGGCAACATCCTGCTCAGGCTCTGAGCAGCCTGATCTAGTTGAAGATGTTCCTGCTCAATGCAGGAGGATTGGAACTAAATAACCTTTAAAGGCCCCTTCCAACTCAAACCTTTCTGTGATTTTATGATACATGGGTATGGATCTGAGGTAATGTGGTTACACTGCTATATGATTCAGTTCACATGGTTTTAAGGAATTTAATAATTTTGCACAATCTTTCTGTAAAGACTGAAAAGCAAAAACTGCTGAAGTGCTCAAGGAAGGACTGAGCCTTATTACCTCACTAGTAGGATTGCAAAATTAAAGGTTTTGGAAGAGACTGGAAGATTCCATCTGTCATTGTTGAAGCAGGATAGATTTTTTTTCAAGATTTCAGTGATGCTTAGCTTGCTGGAACTGAATTGAATTGATCTGTTATAGAGAAGAGATCAGGAATAAGGTTCATAATAATTTCTAGATCCCTACTCACATGAAAGGCTGGTGAAGTTTGGATGAGAAGGTGAAAGTAATATCCATGTGCAATATCAATTGACGTTTTTATGCCTAAGAACACCACCTGCCATCAGAGGAGCCAGCTATTTTGTTCTCAGAGTTCCTGCAGGCTGTATTACTTTAATTTGCTGTCTCGTACATTAAGTACTATGATGATACATCTTTACCATGTCATCATTACATACTAATATTTCCATATACTGTGCCTTCTCTGCTAAATCTCTTCCTCAGTACACAGAAAGGATGAAGCTCTTATTAGTAGCTATTACATACTTTTTAATATTTTTGTAGTAGTTCCTACTTTGTTTACTGTACATTTTTCAAATCCTCTTCTACAAAAAATATGATTAATTTTTCATGTTTGTGTTTTTTTTTTTTAAATGGAGTTTATTGTATAGACTTCTAGCTTTTCACAAAATTTCACAGTTCTTTTGAGGGATAAATAGTGTCATCTGCATTTTGCAGTTGTCAAGCAAAGGTGCAGAGAAAATAAACTAAAAGAGGGAATAATTTGCTGTTTTTTTCAAGTATGTAACATGGTATGGTATTTCACGTTTAGAGTTCTGCTTCTTTTCACATCCACTGCAGCTATGAATCTTCAGTTTCTCACCTTCCTGCCAAATTTCAAGTGCCTCCTCTAAGGACAAGGGCTTATGAAAGAAGAGGTCACCAGCATTTCTATTACAGACAAAATCTAGCATCATTTGGAGATAAGACTAGGAATGGTTAGAGGTAAAATGCTCTACAAAACTTCTGTCTTAGCCAGTCATGGGACATATAGAATTTCAGTCTGTATTGTTAGGTTTTGACAATTCACATGCAAACATGAAAGTCTCACTGCAGTGTTTAGCAACCATAGTAACAGCTGATGCTTTCAGACAAAGAGCACTCCTCTAAAAAAAAGTGCTGTTGAATATATGATAACCTAAGGGTCGTGTTGGCTTCTATTTCAGTCCTGAAAAGAATGGTTCTTGCTGTGAATGCTTCTCTGTTCCTTACAACTACAAAGAATACTGCCTCTCAAACCTGTAAAAAGATGCCTTTTAAAAATGAAAAAAATAAACAGGAAAAATGAAAAATGAAAAAAAGTTTTAGACCAGATTTGGAAATTCCATTTCTTGAAATATTTCAGAATCTGTTTACTGTAATTCAGATATTTCAGTGAGAAAAATGTGAACTTAAATTCTGCCAAAATTCTGATGCAAGTCTGGACCAAATGAAATTTTATTCATATAAGGTCTTTTATGCAGATTGGTATCTTTGCATTTTCTATTCCATATTTTCCCAACATCATCTCCTTTTTCAAGCTGAAGAATGGTCTTGTAGTTAAGGCATTCAAGAAGGATTCCCATGCCTGCTTGGAAAATGCTCCAAGCAGTGGATTTGTTCTGTCTCTGGTGCATGTTGCCACCTGTCTAATAGCCACCACAGTGTAAAGGTTGCCACCTGGCAAGTTTCTAACTGGCTGCTTTGGCTTTATTCCTGACTGCTGAAGAGGCAACTCAACCTGCCAGTTTCACACCATCTAGGATGTGCTGGACTCAATAGCTACAGGCCTGGTGGGAGACCTGCTTGTGCACCACAATTGCAGTAGATCTTATAGGCATCAGATTTACCTTTCTTGCACAGAGTGAAACACACATACACAGTCTCTCCAAGACATCCAGACCCACTGGAGATGAGTGCAAGTGCCATGCACATACTCTCAAATACCTTCTGAAGGTTTCTGGTTCTGTTTTTCTACAGGGCCTGAAGATGGTGTACCTCCTAATCCCAGTATGGGCCTCCTTGCTTCTAAGAGAAATCAAATAAATAAGAAAAAGCCGTTATAATTTGCAGTCTTAAATGTCCTCATGTTCTTAGATTATTCAAAGAAGGCAATGAGACTTGGTGTATCTACATACAACTGCATACTCAACATGCTCCCATTTACTGGGCTACCCAAAATAATGAGAAGGCTTCGTAGTGATATTAATGCACTTATCAAGGCAGGAACAAGAATGATGCTGTTAAAGAAAAAAAGTGGGCTGTTTTAGTGATGCTTGAATTCCAGAATCTTAATATCGTTAAGAATACATATATTAGTTACAAAACAAATAATAGTTTTGCCAGTAAAATCTTAACTCAAATTCTTTGCTTTTTGCAAAAAATATCTCTTAAACACTGTTTTTAGAGTGATTATAAATAAATCCAGAGCACTTTTGTATGCGCTGTACTGCTATATTACTCTAACTAATCTTGATATAACTATCAGGAAGTGAGTTAGCTGTTCACTCTTTTGTATTTAATGGATCCCAAGTAATATTTTTCCTAGATAATGGAAATGTGATCAGTATTCTGACAAATCCTCTTTATATGAATCCTTTTTCATTTTTACACTAGAAATGACAAACATTTATACAATCCTACATCTGAACTAAGTAAACTAATTCAAGATTTCCACTCTGAATTTCATCTTATAAAGCCATGAATATACTTCCTGCTCTCTTTTTTTTTTTTCTCCAAAGGGATTCTATCCATTCTTTCACCACAAAAGCTGTAATCTGAAGGATGCTGATAGCAGCATGATTGGTAGCCTGATGCTATTTTATTGGCATATGGGGTTAAGAATATGCAAGTTAACAGTTTTTTAATATATCTGGTTGTTTGATGTCCATTACTTAGAAGAATCAATTCTAATAACAGCAGCTATGGACTTTTTTATTCTGCTGTCCCATAAACCAGGCTTGATTTTTCTTTCATTTTTCTTAGCTGTATTCTGATTTCACATCGCTGACCTCACTGAAGTTACATTGATTCCAATTAAAGTTAAGAATTACATTTAATTTGCTTTTGCCAGAATAAATTACCCTCAAGAGGCATGACTGAAGTTTAGAGAAAAGGAAAACGGGAAGACTGTCCTTTAGCCTGTGTTGTAGCAGGCTCATCACATGCTTTGCAGTTCTTCTCCACAGCATTCTCTAGCTAGCTTTTGAGAGAGGTTTTGGCGGCGTCTGATAAGATCTGTTGAGAAAACCTGGGACCTTTGGCAGTCAGAAATCAAAAGATCCAATGGGCTAGCTAAGAAAAAAAGAGCACCACATACTGAGAAAGAAGAATAAGCAGATCACAGTGTCCAGAGAAGGGTAGTGAAGCTGGTGAAGGGCCTTGAGAACAAGTCCCATGAGGAGCTGCTGAGGGAACTGGGGCTATTTAGTCTGAAGAAAAGGAGGCTGAGGGGAGACATCATTCCCCTCTACAACTACCTGAGAGGACATCATAAAGAGGTAAGTGCTGGTCTCTTCTCACAAGTAACTGGTGATAGAACAAGAGGAAATGGCCTCAAGCTGCCCCAGGGGAGGTTTGGACTAGACATTAGGAAGAACATTTTCACTGAAAGGGTTGTCAGACATTGGAACATGCTGCCCAGGGAGGTGGTTGAGTCACCATCCCTGGATGTGTTTAAAAGTCATCTAGATGTGGTGCTTGGGGATATGGCTTAGTGGCTTGGGATATGGCTTGGTGGAGTAGGGTTAATGGTGGGACTCAATGATCTTAAAGGTCTTTTCCAACCTATGTGATTCTGTGATTCATAGGAGAGAAGCATCGGAAGCTTTTTGAGTGTGATATCTTGCAAGGCCAACAGTGCACATCAGAAATACCGTACAAGGCTGGAATGACTGAGGAAACATTTAAAAAAACCTAAAATTTTGTGTTGATATAGCAAAATTAGGATCAATGTTGAAAAAGTATTTGGCAGTGAATTGTCCATTGCAAGGAGACTGGGTTGGGGAAAAGGTGGTCCAAGGGGGTCTCAGTGACTGGAAAAGGGTTACTATAATGCAAATTATATAATCATGGCTGTTGTGAGGTACCTGCCAGGCAGCTCCATGCTTGGTCACTGCACTCTAACTGGGACAATAAATGAAACCTGTTCTTCTTACTGCATGACATGCTTCCAACCTGCTGGTGTGGTCAGGACTGGGGTGGGGACAGGATGTTTTCTCATGTGTGAACAGAATCATCTAGAGCAGACTGAGCTGTGTCAGTGCCCATGACATGCCTGACAGCATCAACACCTATGCACCACTTCCTGTCATCAATACTTTAATAGATTGTGTTCAGACAGTGAAATATTTATTGAAGACTTTGACTGGCATTAAGATTGCAAAGCTTGAGGTGCTACATGTGTTCAGACATTCCCATCATCAATGAATGCCACTAATCATTGCTTGCATAAATACTACTCAGGTGCTTTATGCCTTTGCCTACCCTGGCCAAGTTCTAATTCATCACTGAGTGTCAGATAGTACTTAAGGAGTAACATATATTGATTTTTCTGAATTCAACCTACATTGCCAAGTAATTAGGGATAAAACTTGGCCTTTTAAAAGATGGTTGCCCAATAAGGAATGCCCTCATAAGTATAAATATTGAAATATCTGCTGCCCTGTAGCCAAGTATTTTTAGATATTTTTAAAAATAATTCTGAAATCATGACTCTACAGTTTTACAGTTCCTTTAGAAGCAGCCAATCATCCAGTAGAGGGAGCAAAAGCTACCTGCAAAATGACTAAAGACCAGTTGAATCATTATAGTTGAATAATTTATTGTACAATTCTTATACCTTTCACATAAATTATTCAGAAAATGTATTTTTTTATTATTCACCACTGTCTAGTGCTCCTGGAATAATTCACAACTATATTAATCAAAAATTTTACTCAGCAAATTCAATTACTATTTAAAATGAAACATCCATGCCCAGAACTGTGCAAACAGCAGAAAGTGGTGCTGAAGGCAAATGAAGACCTCATCAGCTAACTATTCAGATGAATTATATGATAACAGAACATATAACCCACACATGGGTTTTAATGATGGGATAGTGGATATAGATAAGCATAAAGGTGAAAATTACTGTCAGAAATTTAAAAAAAAAAAAAAAAAAGAAGAAAAAAAAAGAAAATATCACTGTGGCAGCTGCTTCTAACATTGACAGTCACAAACTAACCTTTGCTGTACTAGAAGAGATGTCCTGCATGTTAAGGTCAAGAGACTGGCACGGTTTGTCAGGCACCACAAAATAGTACTTGAAGTATATTGACTACTAAATTATGTCAGTGTTAGGAAGGAAACAAAGTCTCATTCAGTGTAGAGAGAAATTAACAGAAATAGTGGAGATTTTGTCTCAAAGATGCATTGTCACAAACCCTTACGCTTGGACTGCTACTGTATTGAGTCTTGGATATTAACCCCACTAGGTGAGAGAACTGCAAATAAAGGAAAAAGCACCCCCCTGGTTAATTTCTTCCTCAGATTGTAATGTGAGAGAAAGAAGTGCTATTTGACAATGAATGAGGTGTGGAGTTGACTAAGGTGTACAGTCTTCGAAAATTTGAAACTCTCAGCCCAAACCAAAGGCCTCTTCCCCTAAAATCTCTGGAAGCAAACTGTCTGCCTTTAGGATGTTTCATTTCCAGTGTGAGCATTGTCAACAATGGTAAGAAATTAATCCTGATTATCACAATCTACTTCTATAACAAATCTGCATCATCAGGATACTGTTGATCAACAACACATTATTTTGTTGTACATTGTTTCAAATGTAATTAAAGATACAGCTGATCATCCTGTTTTAGGATTTTATAGATGCTTTCAATCAGTAAGTTTTATGTTATGCCTGGTAATTCTTTTTTTCCCTGGAGAAACGATGTCACTGGGCAGTTACTGTTGAAGCAGAAGGTTCAGAAAAGACCAAGAAGGCAAAAAAGACAGATATTTTCTTTGCTTTTTCTGAATTTGTGTATTTAAATTATAGTTTGTCTGAGTTAAATGAAAGTATTAACTCTCACCAAATTCAAGTTATCAAACATGTTGAAATGTTCTCATTAAAATCTCTGAGTTGTAGGAGGATCAGATTTTGGGTGGCAGAGTTTTTTTGTGTTTGTGTCATGACAAACCTAGTCTTTTCTTTCCCCTATGACTGACAAAATCTTGCCCATTATTGTACTTAATATGCTACCTGTGCTACAGCTGCCATTAAACTCAAGATTTTCAACAGTGTCATGGTCTGCTTTCCCTTTTATTCTGAATTAGGAAAAGTATTTTCTATTTGTGCAGGCAGCTACTGTCAAACAACTTTGCCCACCCCTACACTGTGTGTGCTGGAGTTCCACTTTCTCCTGGGCAACACTCTGATGCTTGCCTTGATCTTATAGCCCTTCCTCCAGCTGGTATCAGTGTGTAGCTGGTGAGATCAGACTCAAAAAGCATGAATGCAAGAGACAGTCCCTAAAAAGGCATCAGAGAGTGGCTGACCTGCTTGCTGCATTCCAGCTATGGTGACCTGGTGGTAGGGTTAGCATGGGACAGATGAAGCAAAGCATTGTGTTCAATGCTATTGAACACTGCCCCCTCCCTTACAGCTTCAAAGGGAGTTCAACTTGTATTCTAAATGAAGCAAGGACCTTTGATCTTGCTTTTTAATTAAACACCTATCTAGAAGGTTTCACAGGCTGTGTTATTACCTGTTGGTTTATTATTAGATATTAAGATAAAGGATTCAGAGTATACTATCCTAGCCTGTTTCTTTTTTTATAATGCCTTAAAGCTTTCTCTATGTTTCCAACTTTGAGAATTTTTATGCTAGTAATAAAATCCAAATTAGAAAAATAATGGCTCATCCTTATAAAGGGGTTGGGACAAATGGTATTAGCATGACTCCTTTGAAATATGTAAGTAGAATTTGTCCCGTGGTATCTAAAATAATCAAGCATCTTAGAAAAGTGCTGGTCATTGAAAAAAGTCAAGCTGAACAAGACACTGAAGCTGACTCTAACCTGTCAAAATCCTTCCAACACATGGAAGCTCTGAAGAGGAATAAAAAGACTAAATGAAACTGTAATTATATCTTGTTTAACTTGGGCATTTAAACATCTAACCCTTTAAGCTGATTTTGTTTTTCACATGTCTGCATACTGCAGAACTCTTCAAATCAACATAGAGCTTAATAAACAGATGATTAAAAATCAAATGCTTCTTCTTTTCTGAGTATTGCACATATTCTTAATGGTATGTTTGATGGTTTTAAAGAATCAAGACTTTTCTCCTTTTTCTTCAACATGGCTTTCTTTTTTCTTTTGAAAATGTAGTTGAAATCATGGAGTATATGCCCTTGTGGGAAAGAATTATTCTTGAGCTGGAATGTATAAGGATCATTGTCCTAATAGGATTTAAGCTATTTTTCCCCTTTGCTTTTCAGTATTCACAATGCCTGGAAGTAAATGGATTTGTGTGGCTATTTCCCGTATTAGTTTCTGTTAGAAAGGTGCTCTAATGGCCATTTAGTTCATGGTGATTACATGAAGTGCTGAAAATAGGATTAGTACCTTTGACTACCTTTTAAAAGATAACTGACTTTGTATTTTTTTGCTGGGCATACGATATTTTCTTCTTCTTTTAATATCCTATGCTAAAGCTTTGTAAGTCTCAAAAAGAAGCAGACTGGTTGCTCGAATTCCCTGATGTCTTTGGTTCCAGTAACCAAAGGGATCCATTTGCATAGTAACTTCAGCTAGCTGAATCTTTAAATAGTGTTAGTAAGGTGCTGGGGGAGGACAGAAAGTTGAGAAATTAGCTTCCAAGAAAAACAATTTAATGTTTTGCTCAGAGCTGTATAGAAATCTCCTTGGGAGAGAGTAGCGTGATGGATACATACTCAGGATAAATAAGTCTTATCCCATTGGTGGTTGCTCTCCTCTGCTCTGTACACTTGGATGTTGTACCACTTAGTTCTCGCTCTTTCCCAGAGTCCTGAGAGCTGTTTCTCTTGTTCAGCTGAAGCATTTGCAGCATGGGGTCTGCCTATAGCCCATATGCTAGCAGTATATCAGGCTTCCAAAAGATAATGAAATTGCTTCATAACATTCTCATCCTAAAGCCTCTTCTAGCTGAAAGTGAGCTAAAAAAATCCTCTCATCGCTTATTGCTTTGGCCCTGTTTCTTTTGAAATCATACAGATTTTTTTTCCAAGAAAATTTTTGAAAAAAAAATATTTGAGTGCCGCAGTATCAAGAGGAGTCTCATTTCTCTCAGTTCACATTTCCTACTGGAGAGAGGCTCTGTGCTGTCACCGTTTGACTCAGGATAGACAACAATGCTGTTGATCGCCTCCCCCTCACATCTAGGTAGGGAAGGAAAGAGAAAAAGAGAGAGACTTTGCTGGATTGAAAACTGAACTACACAGCTTTAATTAAACACTAATGATATAAGAAAATATATACAATTCTATCCAAATGTGTTCAGATGTGTGCAAAAGCCTCTTGCCTCCCCATACCCCCAGCAACTCCCACAGCATCTCCTGAGCTGTGAACAGTCCTGAAAAGTCCCAGAGCTGCTGGAGAAAGCGCAGAGTGATGAGGGTCAGGAGAGCTGGAGCCCTGGGGTCGATGGTGATGGATGGATGGAGTCCTCCCCGGACACCAGCCATGGATGGAAGAGAAGGGAAGAGAAGCAGGAAGGAAGTTGTCTTCTGTGATCTCTGACCTTCCTCTGAGCCTACTTAGGTATATGGAATGGAATATTTTTGGCCAGTTTTGCTGTCTGTCTAACTCAGCCTCCTACAGGGGGGTCATAGATCTCCACGTAGTGTCTGAGCCAGAAAGGCAAACGTGCAACCTTGAAGACCCAGCAGTTAGAAAAACATTCCACTTTTATCAGTCTTAGCTGGAACACACTGGTGCTAGTTAAAGCTAGTTAAAGTTTTTTCCTTCCTTACTGAAGGAAAAAAAAAAAAAAAAATAGTAAAAGGAAAATTGGCTTCATCCTGGCTCCAACCATGACACTGAAATATGATGCTTGCAGCATGTCCAGATTACATAAACATGCACAACCTGTATACAAAATAATTCAGAATCTCAGGAAATATATTCATTTTCTTAGGTGCCCTCTCTTTGCCATCAATTTGGCTTGCAGAGGTGAGAAGTGTCAGTAAATTAATTTTACTCTGAGAGGATTTTAAAAGCGTGAGAGTTTTAAAAGCCCCCTCTCATTCTGGTTACTCCTGCTGACTTAATTAGCTTTTCACCCCTGAAAGTCACAGGTTAATCTCATATTGAAAACTTGCTCCCACACTGTTAGGTAATCCTCTTGGTGAGAAACTGTAATTAATAAATAACAAACAGTAATATATGCAAGACAGTGCATATCCTAAAGCAGAAGTGCCTGAGATTTTTTAAGCAGCTGAACAATATATTTTACAGATTCTAGAGAAACTAAGACAGATCCCCTCCATCCTATGTAGAAGTATATTGCTCCACAAATTTATTGCAAGAAGTTGTTTTTTTCCCCTCTGTAAACAATTCAGATAGATGTGAACAACTCCCAAATAGCAACATAAGTTTAATTCATCTGTCTCAAGTGACATAACATATGTCACTAGTGCCTGTTGTAGAAGCAAGGAAGTCTGCTACATTGTGTGGTGTTATGCTTTATAGCCATGCAAACCATGTTGTTAGTACTAGAGCATTTTGAAAGTGAAATCTATATGGCAATGACAACAATCTTTCCTGTATGCAACTCGCTTCTGCAGGGTGTTAAATTCTGCTTTTATGGGGAGGGGCTTAGTAAGAAAACAGAAACTCTTGGGAGTAATCAATTACTGTACCTTTTCTAGCGGAAATGTTCCTTTTGAGGCTAAAAGACAATGTGTTCTTTCTCTCTCTGTTTTGCTTTCTATTTGCTGTTAATATAAAATGAGATCTGAATGAGAAAATTGAGGTAAACTTACTGATTCACTAAAATGCCTATGCTCCTCTCTGGAAAGTTAAGCAATTTTTAATATAAATTCTCCCTTTTCACTAGTCTGCATAGTATAGTTTAACATTTGACAATGTAATAGTTTCAAATATCAAACACAAAATCTGGATTAGAAATGAGGTTATGTTAGTCTAGAGGAGACATTTTCCAGCAGTGTCAATAGATGACAGTAACCAATTTTATTTCTGCTGTAAAGAGATGTCACACAAACACACATTCTCTAGGCATCAAAGCATAAGCTCCAGACTGCTATGAATCCAGTGGTCAACCTGAACCAACCCTTTTCAGAGAAACCCGAAGACAGACAAGTACGAAGACCTTTGGCAGCTCTGGTACCGTTCCCATTTCCAAATCAATTTTTATAAAAGCTATGCCAGTATTTGTGTAATATAATACAATCATATGATGAATATGTGCAACCAAGAACCCAAATCTGCTCTCCAGCCCTACAAACAACACAGGCTTCTTAAATTTGCATACAATTTCAGGGTCTGCCTATGTAGGAAATTATACTAAGTCTTTAGAAACATCATGTTGAAAGAATTAGGAGTAAGGCAGAGTCATGGCATGTGGTATCTATTATCTGTAACACTGACTGCAATATTTTAACATAAAAAGCTTTTCAAACAATTTAAAAATATTGAGACCTAGGAATGGAAATGAGCTTGAAGACATGGCAGTGGCACTTTTAAGGGTCAAGTAAGACAGTGAAAAAGTAAACTCTTCATTTTGCTCCTTCTATACAGTGAAAGCCCCAAAACTATTTGTCAGCCAGAGATGACAAAAACAACACCAAGAAATATATACAACCCTCTGCACTGAACAGATGTTTTACCACTTACGTGCAGCAGTCCTGAAATTTTTAGAATTACTCAGACTCTGCAGAAGCTGTGAGGCCTCTCTGTTTATTGCTCCTAGTGGATATAAAATCAGGTAATGATTTGTTTGTCCCTTTATTTTATGGAAAGTTTTACACTGTCTAGTCCAGAACAACTGTGTTGATCTTTCAAACAAGACCTGAAGCTTGAGGTTTTAACCACTTTTGATCTTTATTATCGCTTGAAGATATAAGGGGATTTTTTGGGGGAAGATTAGGAGTATTAGCATCCTGACTGAATTACCACTCTGGTAGTTACATTCTTCTTACCTACATATCCCCCCGCAGCTTCATTGGAATATGGCTTGTTCCTCTCCTGATGTGTTGTGCTGTGCTCTTATGTGCTGTTAAGTGGTTTGCTTAGGTGTGTCCAAAAGCTGCCACTGGAAGTATGGAGTCTGAATTTGCTTATTAAGCATTTGCTATCCCTTCTTTTTCTGACTCTTCGGGCTGTAGTAGGGCTAGAGGCATTCAAAGGATGGATGGGGGGGAGGGGGTGGGGATGGGGGCACTGGTCTCCTCAGGTGTAAGCAGCACCTGTCCTGGCTAAAGCCTTAGGAATGAGTGTTACTTTGCCATTTGTGGAGAAGGAATAAACTTAATTTCTCGTACCACATGTCCTCCTTGTGTTTCAGAAAGAATCACAAGGGTAAGAGAAAACTAAGGGCAAAAGGGAAATGGGAAAATCCTCAGCCCGCTAATATTTTCTGTGCTGGCTGCTTGTCAGTTTCCCTCTTTCCTAGAAAGGGTATTGGAAGGGGCTTTCAAAACAGCCTAAAGGACTGAAGTGCAAAAATTGCATACAAACTCAGTGAGAGTAAAGCATCTAAACCCAAAGGGCCCATGGAAATCTTACCTCTTGAATGCAATAGCAGGGAGCAGATCCAGAGGCTCTATGCAGTCCTCTGGGAATTAAATTAATGCCAAACTTTTTTCTGTTTAAAACGCTCAGAAGCTGCAATGACAGGAGCAATACAAAACTTTAAGTAGACAGATAATAAACCATGATTAAATATGAACTACAGTCTTTCCCCAAATAAATGGCATTGGGTTTCCCGGCTCTGCTCTTGGGGCAGTAGAAACTGATGATCAGACAAGCAATACAACAAGCAAAAATAAGGTGACATTGGCCAATTTAGTGAGATTCTACTCTTAAGAGATAATTTGGCACACACAGAGAAGTTAGCACTGCCTAGTCAGTGGATGATGACACTTACGAGATTAAGGAATAGGGAAGAAAAGGCTGTTTTGTGGTTGTGATGAAATCCATTGTGACTAAGAAAGTGGTCAAGCCATTTGAAATTCCATTTGGGGATAAATGATTGCCAAGAACAATCAACCGTTGTTATGCCTTAAGCCTTAAAAGTGTCGTGAGTTAGAAAGAACTACCAATATTTGTACATGGTGCTTACGGTTGGCTGAAGGGATGTGTAGATGTAACAGTGAAGTATTTTGTACGTGCAGACAACTCTTTTCCCTAAGCTGCTCTGTTTAGATTAATATTACTGATACAAACATGATTATTGAACAAGTGCTGATTTTTCTATTGACAGTTTCAATTCCCTCAATTTCAGTTTTCAGGGATGAATCACTTTATCCCTGCTCATTGTGAACCTATAAATATATATTATATAGCTGATATAACAGAGGAAAAATAGTATCATAATATCTGGTCAGCTTTATCTTCAGAATTATATATTTTCCAATAGCATAAGTACTATGACTGAGCAAGAAATGCATTTTTTTGTCTTAAAACAAATGGTAGGAAAACAATTGGCTATACAGTGTTATTTCATTTGGCTTGGATGGCTTTTGATGACATCAGTAGCTTATCTATTAGAATAAAAATGTAAGACAATATTCCTGGCAAATTAAACATTCTTGATATTGGAGTGCAAATAAAAAATGTTAAACAGAGTCATCATCCATCTTCCCTGCAAGGACAAGTAAAACAAAACATGTTTTATGTTAGATAGTTTAGATAAATGATGAGCAACTGTCTGCAAGTGAATGAACCAGAGTTCTTCAATCTTTGTCCTAGGAATGAGGGGTGGGACCCTATACTGATGGCCACTAAATGGAAACAGGGTTGAGGGAGAGTTTGTGTTGGAGAATGACATGAGCTGAAATGATGAATGTTTTGTCCACCAACACCCAGTGTGCTTGTTAGCAAAAGCAGGATTGTGGAGAAAGAGGGGAGTTGCCTAGCTGAGAACACCCTGCCATTGGGTCTCTGCTGGAATTCTTGGTTAGTTCATGCTAGGAAGGCCCTGGGAAGTTAGAAGGGATTCTGAGAACCGTGGCAATGGCTTAAAAGTCTGAGAACAAAGGATTCCAGCAGCTAATTTAGTTTAGTTTATAAAAAGCAAGGTTCCTGGCAGGCTGAACAGAATCTCTAATGGCTATGCAGGAAAAATAATTAGCTCTTCAATTTGGGAAGCAATACTAGAACTAAAACAAAGGGCTCAAAGATAAAGCTAAGGCTAATATTGGGTATTTTCTATGAAATACTCTATATTTACATAAATAAATTAAGACTGTTATGCAACATATGTTAAACAGAACACCATGGCACAGGTACCCTTTCTGGCTTAATTATGCAATTAAGAATCTCAGAAATCAACAGCAATACCCCAGCAGAAAGTGGCAGGTCCCTGCATGCATCCCCCCCTCCTGAGAGTCCCTAACTATTCAAAGAGTTTCAGAGCTGGTGTTAAAATTTGGCTCTCAATACTATGACAATGTCAGCAGAGAGCAACTCATTGTTCTTATACATGATCAGTTCAGAAAGTAAATTTCACTGTTCCTGGCACTTTGGCTAATAGCCTTAGGCTCTGATGCAGAAAATAAGTGAGCACAGCCAGATTTACCTGTACTCACAAAGGAGCCACTTTCGAATTTGTTAAGATAAAGATAGGAGATGAGGAGGGTACTCAAAAGCTGGAAGCAGATTTCCACCTGAGCACATCACTCAAAGTGCTGTTTTGAACTTGGCCCTTGAGATAGTGCCAGTAAGCAGACAGATAAACCTCTCTTGCGCAGCTCTCTTGCAGGTGAAATTGATTTTCCACAGAAAACCTTAATGAAGCAAACACTACTGGAGATACCAGCATATATTCTTGGCTGGGGATTATTTTTGGAAGCATTGGCTGTTTAAGAAGGGGTTATATTTATTAATCTGGAAAAGAAAAAATAAATAAATTGTAGTTTGGGAGAACCTTTGAGGCTTCACACAAAGATGCTAGCACAGCAACCAACCCAAAAAAGCAGTGTTGCTAGGACAGGAATGATTTCTCAGAAGGTCAGTGAAGCAAAGTGGGAGTGATAGCTGTTCAGATTTTGGCAGCCATTCTCTAAATGCTCTAGTAGCTAAAAGCATGTAGAAGTCTTCTGAGAGGTTTTTGTGTGTGTTAGAAGAAAATAACTAATTCTCCTTGCAAGGGTTGGGGCCACATCTACTCTTTTCAGTAAATTAACAACATTTTGTCAAAATTACACTGAATCTATATGAACCTCCTAAGTAATTCAAAATTGTTTTCAATAGTTGCCTTCTAATGAATAAATCTATGGCAGCTCAGAGAAGAAGTCAGCTACTCATTGTACACACTAAATACTTGAGATTTATCTGGGCTTTTTTGGTGTCTGTAAAACTCACTGGTTGTGAATGTTATGGTATTGCCTGAAGCATATGTTTTCTATCAATACAGTGGAATCAGATAATCATTGCAATGGGAGTGAGTTAGCCAGTAAAATTCAAACAGATGAGCTGCTGTTCTTTAAGGATTATGTTTCAATGCAGAAAAGTACCTAGAGTCAAATCCAAAAAACATCTTTATGCCCAGTATGGGATTTGGTATTCTGGTACCTCTGTTTAGGTATCTAAACAGAGAAGTGTGATCTTGACTTTTTTTTTTAAGCTTCTTTTAACCCAAAGGGTGTCAAAACTCCCACAGCAGCTCATTATTTTAGTTTTCAAGGTATCTGGTGTTGAATAATGCACTAATCATAGCTGCTGCACTAGCAGACCTCATCCACAAGTTAATTAGCACTTTGCCGTGTCATTCATTCCTGCATCCAAATGTAGTCCAAAAAATGTATTCCTTTGGCTAAATCCTTGGGTGGGATCTCAAGACAGCAGTAAAGCCTGACAGGACCAGCAGTTGTGAATATCTTTTCTATTTAAACGTTACAAAAGTCGATTGGTATCCTCCTTTTGTTTTTCTGCTGGTTTAATGGCTACAGTAATCTTACAGAAAGTTGCCAATCCAGACTCTGCTCTCCTCTCAGTCTTCTGAAGGTCAGGAAGAGTCAGGGGTTTGTTTGTTGGTGACTTCAAGCAGTTTCAGACCACCAAATTTAGGCTTATGGAGGGTGGATGTGTGCCACTAATCCTGTTGCAACAGGAACGCAAGACAGAGAGGAATTCAGGATTGATTGGGAGACAGAAAGAGCCAGAAGAGTCTTGATTTTTTTTTTTTTTCTGCAGGGTTTGAGTGTTCACTTGATGTATCCCTGCAGAGGCATCACAGAATTCCCATGGAATCTAAGAGGTGTGGACCAAGTCCTCAAATGTTAAGCATGAAAGCACCTAAATTTAAAATGCTTTTGTCTTTAATTCTGTCTCTCAAACTGATACACATCAGGTTGAGGTATATGTTCGAGGCATTCAGTTAGGGGTCTCTGATCTAAGTTGGCAACTCAGGTTAAGTGTTGTGCAAGGGGCTGCAAATGATGGTGCAATGTTCAAGCTCCACCAGGTGTTCTATTCAGATAATGAAATTTGACGCTTCTGCTATTAGGCTTCTAGTTTACCTGTGGACTCTCTCATGCAATTACTCCAAAATATATCTGTTTCACACAGATATTAATTCCCATTTTTAATAATAAAACCAACAATTAATAATCACTTACACTGTTCTTTACTTTTTCAAAGTGCTGAACAAATATTAGTTCAGTTTCTTCATTAAACCCTTGGCTCCTTGTGATATTAATAGGCCAGCTGAGTCATACCTTCATATTCATAAGCCATAGTTTCTTTCCCAGTATGTTTCAGAATTTATACAAATTCATTTTACAGCCATTTGTTAAAAGGAACTGCAGCATTTCCAAAACACAGGTTTACATGATTGTAGCTACTGAATGAAATGAAATTTGCAACATAAAACTCATAAGATTTTTTTTTTTTAAATTTGTTTGAAACATCTTAGAAAAATTGTTTTAAATTTCTATTTCATTAAGTGCTGAAAATTTATCTTTCTCAGCATATTTTTGAGTAGACATTAAAAAAATTGTGTTCAATTAAAAAACTTATTGAAACCTTATGCAATAGACCAACCTTCTGTTAAAAATCACCAAAATCCAAAACCCAAAACAAATTAGAAAAACCAGAAACCTTGCCAGCCTTTTGTCACAACCTTTCATTTCAGTTGACAACTAGAAGAGCAAAAATATGTGCTTTGGAGATGGTGAATTTCCTTGAACAAATGACTTGACAATACATTAATTTTTATTCTGAGATATGTGAAAACACCAGAGATGGGTTACATATATGAAGCTAAGGCTCAGATGATCTACTCACAAGGAGTAGATTTCTTTATGAAGAAATGAAACTGACTTATTTATTCCTTTTCCAGTCCAAGGCCAGCTACAGCTTTTATATGTGCAGAGTATACATACAGTTGCATAAGCTGAAATTTCAAATTGCTGTGCCTTTCTATGCAAGTGGGGTGGCCAGATTTTCAAGCTCTACTGTAATCTATGCATTATACTCTTGAGAATAGAATCTAGCACTTTGGGAAAGGTGCTTCTAAAATAAAGCATGCCAACTGCTTTAATGGTTTTAATGTAATGCAACTTTTGGCCCTCCAAACAAGTAATACATAGCACCTACTACATCAGGACTGCATCACTGCTCTATATCATGTTAGGAATCTTTTTATTCAAGTGAAATTAAAAAAGACATAAAATCAACAGAAGAAAATGTGCACCTCACTTGCACTCTTTTGCACACAAAACTTTAAAGTGTCTTTTGCCTTCTAGGTCCCCTAAGAAAGCTGTTAAATATTCATTCCCATTGGGTGGGGAAAGATTGGGTTTGAATTCAGGTTCCGTACCCAAAACTACTTATGTATTTTATAAAATTTTAAAAGTGATTATAATTAAAAAAATGAAATACATAAAAAGTGTCTTATACTGGATATTGTTTCTCATCCTTCTAGGACTGTATCTTCATCAGATGTATGAGATAATCAGGCTTCTTCTTCTTCTTATTTAATCTGATCTTATTTGTCTGGCATTTGTTGTTGCCAAAGGGTTCTGCTTGGTCAGGATAGATGGACAGAGATGCCATTGGCACTGTGTTTCATTCAGCTAAGGCAGTCCCCTGGGTGTGGGAGTACTTCCAAGAAGACTAGCTAAAGCTGCCTCATGACTCATTTATCTCAGTGATTTCCCCAGCATCTGTCTGGGTGATGATTCTTTGCTTTATTTGGGTTCAATTTGCTGGAAGCTTGAAGAAGCAACCCCTTCCAACCCTTGCTTTTCCCCTCTTCCAACCACTTCTTACCTTAGTAACATAGCTCCAGAATGAACACGATGAATCACAGCCTTGTGATTTCTAACCTTTAGGTGTGCAGAAGCTTAATGGGATTCACAGCTCTTAAACGACAGCCTTAGGCTCCAAAAGTGATGGATTGGTTAAGCACGCATCAAAAAAGTTAAGCTGCTAAGAGTCAGATTTCCAAAAGGTCACACACTGTGCAGGAGCTAAAATATGTGCCCTAAATGTAGGTCCCTTAGCCTGGATTGAGTGGAGCTGCTTCCCCCTGCTCAAAATTCACACTCCTGAGTCTGCTTCTGCAGTTAGATGCCTAATGCCTTTCTTTCAGAAACAGCCAAAGCTTTGGAAGACAGGAAAAGTAGTCCCATCACACTTCTTACCCAGCAAAAGCAAAAGTTACTCAGTTAAATTATTAACAGAAAATGAAGGAAACATGCCTTCTTGCCAAGGAAAGTGGAACCAAAAGTTCCATCTACCAGGGAAATGCCCAAACTTCACAACTGAAGGAAATCTGTGGATCCTTGGTCCTTTGCCTTGAAACTGGCCCAGATTGCACAAGTGTAATTATATATCCACTGAGACAGATGATAGAAAAAGTTGAAGAATTGAGTGCAAGTCTACAGCTTTCTGGCTAGGATATTAATCTTTAAGGAAGGAGTCTCTGCTCGTGGATGTATGCAATATAAATTAAGGAAATAATCTTTTGAAGTAGAGCCTAACATTATCATTTTCTTTAACCTGGGTGAGTGCCTTCAGGATTAACCCAGATGCTGCTCTCTCTGCATGCCTGAACAAATTAATTCTAGTTTTTACTCCCATCCTAACATAAAAACTTAAAAAAGAAGTTTTGGAAACTTAGCTGCAAATTCTGTTTCTCTGGGTGATTTTTCAAAAGCAATTTTTGACTTAGGAGCCTACATTCCACTAAATTTCCTCATTAAATACTATTTCTAGGGGTGGTTGAATTGAGGGACTGTTACCACTCCTAGGAATAGATACAGTTTAGTATGCTGGGATTTTCAAAGAGTGGGCCCTCAATGAAGTGTTTTCCAGAAGCCTCCATAACACTGTGTGAAGATGAGACAAGTCACGAGGCATGACACAGCTGGCAGGTGTAGGGGCTCTGCGTGAGCTTGTAGGGTATGACGGGAACTCAAGTCCATCAAGTTGAGATGAAGAGCAGAGAAGTGCCATGATCACAGGAGTCACATGAACAACCCTACCATAAGCTCACTCATTATGAGCAGAGTGTCTTTGTGGAGTTACTACATCCCCCTTCCCTGCCCCCACGCTTTTCAAAGAGAGACTCAGATGCATTAATGTTAGCTATTAAGGTGTCGGGAGCTGTGGTGGGTGAAAAAGCATACAGATTTAAAAGATCATGTAACTTGTTCAGGAAAGACAACAGCACAAAAGGGCACGCAAATACTAATCACACAAAACTATAAAACATTTGGTAGTATGTGTGTGGCTTGTAGTTATAACTGTTGTGCTTATTATGTTTGTCAGGATTATCTTGCTGTTATCTTCAATGAACTTCAACCATCTAATACCTGAACTGAAAGCTCTTTGAGCCAACATTTTCCCAGGCAACACAGTGATCCACATCAGGCCTTGAGGTGCTGCCACAGTGCATATAACTGGCATTAATTCCATCACATCCGTTGTTCCTAATCCAGTGTTCATAACCTCTAGCAGCATTGTTAACTTAATGTTAATGTGTTCATCCATTGAAGACATTTTATATCTGGTGCTGCTTGAAAACAATTGATCTACAGAGAGTCAGAATTAAAAAAATGGTTGATAATTGCTGTATTAGACCATCTGTTCTGGAGGTGTATTCTACTGACCTTTCAATGTTCATTATTGCATGTTTTTCCTTCCCCTGCAATATCTTCTTTTAAAAAACAGAATGCCAGAGTAGTCCAAAATCTCTTGTCTTTGGTTATCAAATTATGCTTATATTAGAAGATGTCTGCTTAGGCCCCATTTTATCAGGAAAACATTCCCTTTTCATGTAACCGTATTCAATCTGCCTTGAAGCACAAAAAAACTTCTCGAATAACTTTGTCTTTTTTTAACACTTTTGCTATAGAAGCTATTTATACCAATATAAACAATTTAGATTAGAGGGACCCACTGCAGTGTCTAGAAAACTGACTCTGAAAGGAACATGCACTTGAAAATTGTCTTGAATGAATTTATTATGCTAACATATGCTAAAACTTAACACTGCTGCAAAGAAAACTCTCAATAGCTTCTACTCTCATTTATAGGACCAAAAGGAATAAAATTTTATTCTAATAAAGTGTGGTGTGTTTGCAGCTGTGAGCAGGGTAGAAACAAGATGCATTAAATAAAATAGACATTAAAAGTGGAGTATAAAAGATGGGTGCAAAAGTGTATTTTTATCATGACGATCCATTAGTGTTTTGCAGAGAAAAACAGTGACCTGGAACAAATCAAGAAGAATGATGCTTGACTTAATGCTTCCTTCTGCAAGGTGTGACCCACATTCATAGTTTTTAATTAGAAATGTATTTTCTTTATGGGATAAAGAGCTAATTTCTGCCCATTTTTGTAATTCATTAAGTACCCAGGTCCAATTACAAAGAAATGGGGAAAGAATGGGCTGGACCTTGGACCACTTACAAAAAAAGATTTGCTATGAAATAGAGAAACCAGTCAGCACATGGCTGTGTGCTGACCAGTTGTGTAAGCCACCATTATCCTCAGAAAACTTTGACTAAATGTTATCATCAATATTTAAAAATAAGTCTAGAGCAAACCAGGTTTTTAAAACCCCAAGCCAGTCATCTAGAAGACTGATTTCTGTCCCATAAATGACCTCTGGAAGAAAAACCACATGCACAGCACTTTCTGCTGCTGGCAGAAAGATGTTCCCCACATATAGGACTGGCAAACAGTGCACAGGAAAGTACATTGACTTAAAAGCACTTTAAGGGAACTTCTGAATGAACACAACTGTGCTGTCAGGAAGGATAAGTCCCTGGTGCCAAGTCCTGAGTCTCCAATTTGAGAGTGACTTTGCCACTGTTAATTACTGTGTCTGTCATTGGATGCATAAATGACTGTGTGCATGTATTCCTGTTAACTGATCTGATCAAGTGCAATGTCACAGGCAGTAAGACTGGGCTCTGCATCCCTTTGGTGGGATGTAGCTCTCTATCATTTACAAATTACACCAGCTGCTATGCCACTTTCACATAACCTCTCAAACATCATTGTTTAAATCAGAAAGTCAAACACTATGCCAAATGTGTTATGAAAATGCACTCTCCATTGCACATGCCATCAGTCTGGTCCTATGAACAGTCTCAGTGGACCTGAACACATGGTTACTAGGGACTGTGCTCAGAAGAGTTTATGATGGAACACAAAAGTGCGATGTATGTTCAGAGCTGTTGAAAACTTGCAACAGCAACCGCAATAACTTGTTGATTTACACCTGTGAAGTCAGAAAGGATTCTGCAATCATGTTTTCATCAATAGTTAATAATTAAGTTTTCATATTTCAGTGTCAATCTATTCCAGAGATGGCTGAAACTAACTGATATATATGACTCTCTTTGTCACTCAGATTATTTGACAAAATTTGGCATTTAAGTATTGGCTCACTATAGTTCATATTTTGGGGCACATGCATTTTTACCAAGAATGGTGGATATCCAAAAAAGCATTCAAAGTTCCATCAATTTCTGTGTCCAAAGCTTTGAAATGAGTAGTAGTAGCTTAACAGCATATGACTGGAGCAGTTAAGTCTTGACTTTCACGTCTTGATCTGGTGTCATGTTAAAGCAACACTCTCGATCAGCTGCTGAAAGGGAAGTGGATGGGAAATTTGCTGTTTGAGTGAGATCTGCCACAGAAATAATCCTTAATCACAGAATCACAAAATCACAGAATCACATAATCCTAGGGGTTGGAAGGGACCTCAAAAGATCATCTAGTCCAACCCCTCTGCCAGAGCAGGATCACCCAAAGCACATCACACAGGAACGTGTCCAGGTGGGTTTTGAATGTCTCCAGTGAAGGAGACTCCACAACCTCTCTGGGCAGCCTGTTCCAGTGCTCTGTCACTCTCACAGTAAAAATGTTTTTTCTGATATTCACATGAAACCTCCTATGCTCCAGTTTGCATCCATTGCCCCACTGGTCATCACTGAAAAAAGCCTGGCTCCATCCTCCTGACACTCACCCTCTACATATTTGTAAAAAATGATGAGGTGACCCCTCAGTCTCCTCTTCTCCAAGCTAAAGAGACCCAGCTCCCTCAGCCTTTCCTCATAAGGGAGATGTTGCACTCCCTTCATATCCTTTGTGGCTCTGTGCTGGACTCTTCCAAGCAGTTCCCTGCCCTTTTGAACTGAGGGGCCCAGAACTGGACACAATATTCCAGATGCAGCCTCACCAATGCAGAATAGAGAGGGAGGAGAACCTCTCTTGACCTACTAACCACACCCTTTCTAATGCATCCCAGGATGCCATTGGCCTTCTTGGCCACAAGGGCACATTGCTGGCTCATGGTCATCCTCCTGTCTACCAGGACCTCCAGGTCCCTTTCTCTTACACTACTCTCCAGCATGTCATGTGAGCAGTGGCTGAAAAAACAAGTTCCTCTAATTATCAGCAAAGTGAATGTATTACTATTTATTCATCATTCCCTTGAAATGGCAACTTTATTTTCATGGTAGTGTTTACTGTTCTAGACCCACTAGTTGTGTCAGAAATCCAAGCTCTGGTGAGCAAACCCTCTAAGCTTGACTGGAAAAAGCTTTTGAACTCACTGCCTCTTACTCAAGAGGATGAAAAACAAACGTTAAAGCTGCCAATATTTATGTTTTGGGGAAACCAGCTGAAAAAGAAAAAGAGATTTTCTGAGCTCAGGACAAAAATAGACCATTAAAAAAGCTTCTTTTGCTTTCTCCCTTTGAAAATTCCCTTTTCATTTTAATTAAGCTCTTGTAGGATTCACGGTGTTGGAGAGTTTTCAAAGAAATAGAGAACTTGCCTGCCAGGTTTTTTGTCTTTTTTTTTTTTTTAATTTTTCCCTCCTCTAAATCACACATCTACTTGTTCAAAAATAGACCATTAAAAAAGCTTCTTTTGCTTTCTCCCTTTGAAAATTCCCTTTTCATTTTAATTAAGCTCTTGTAGGATTCACGGTGTTGGAGAGTTTTCAAAGAAATAGAGAACTTGCCTGCCAGGTTTTTTGTCTTTTTTTTTTTTTTTAATTTTTCCTCCTGCTAACTCACACAGCTCTACTTGTTGCAAATATTCAGCTGCTCTAAGAAAAGCCATTGAATCAGAGGAATGGCTGGAAGTGTTCAGAAAGCCTAAAACAATAATATTAGTAACAACTTTCATGTATTATAGAGAGAAAAATTAATAAGTTTATTCTATTGTAGATAAATTGTTCCAAACTGGAAAAAATCTGCTCTAATTTAAACTTTATGCTGCCTTACAGTTGTAAACCAGGGTCATAGAAATTTGATATTTCTACATGGACTAGAAAGATATAGCTGTTGCAAGAATACATTGATTTGCAATAAATTCCATGTAGTTTTGGCCTCCAGCCTGCAAACACCAAGCTGGTCATTTCGGGGGCCAACAAGGACTTTATCTCCTTCCCAATAGCTCTGGCAGCTCCCCTCTTCCCAGCACAGGATGATGAGTTTTCTCTGCCTTTGGGAATTGGGTACAGAGTACATGCAGAGAGGCTCAGCAAGGCTACTCAGTAGCTGCAGGGCAGGGGTTCCTCACTGACTCTTGCTGAGAGCTCTGTGACTGCTGAGCCCCCAGCAGTACTGTCAAGTTCTACCTTCTGCTCTGCCCCCAGGTCATGGTATGCCCAGATCCTATAGCCTTGCTGGGCATGAAAGTACAGGTGCAAAAGGTCTGAGGCCTTTAGAAGAGTGGCTTTTGTACTGAAACTCAGAACAGGCTTAAAAGGCAAAATTAAGTCCAGCCGGATGTTTCAGACTTAGATTTAAAAATCTTTCTTATACAGCTTGAAAATTGAACTATGTATCAGTTGCTGATTGTGTAAGTGTTCTTTCTTACATCCAATGGCATTTGGTTGCATTTAACAAGAGTCATATTTGTACATACAGGAGTAGGATTTGGCCTAGTTAGATATTGGAAACGTGGTTACACTTGATACACACATTCTCAGATCTCAAAGTACTGTACAAAGCAATAAAATGGTACCATCACCCTCTACTGAACAGAGAACAAAGACAGAAGAAAAAGTAAGGTGACTTGTCCTAAATCACCCAGGTGTTCTGACTGTGCACTGTTAATAGGACCAGAGAAGCTTAATTCCCAAATAAGGGAAAATGAGAATCACATGACTCAGTTTTTGACAATCTAGGATAAAAAAAATTACTTCAGGATTTTAAAATTAGTTTTTGAAAATTATCTGCTTCTAGTTATGGTTTGGCAAAAGACAATGTTTGAAAGAGTATGAATATATGACTAATATATAATAACTTTCCAAACAATATATTATATTTTGCACAGTATTTTTTTTTCCATTCTTTCCAAAGGTCATACATGGAAATGAAGCAGTTTGATGTAACAAACAGATTCCAAGTGCTCTATCTATTTGAAATTACTAAATGACTATAAGTCCTTTTCTGGCTAAACATTGGTGTTAAAACAATGGAAAGAAAACTCTGGCCTTTAGGATGGCAATCAAGCATTTGCTCAGGTCTCTCTCCACCAATACATACATACATGTGCATGAATCAATGAGTATTTTCAAAGGTTTATGTCAATCTTAATTGGTATTAATGTTTGCAATCTAAAAATAAAGCCTTTTTTTTGGCCAAGATTGAAATATCTTCAGGCACTTCTGAGTAATTCACTGTGTGCTGCAGCATGTAAGTAATGACTGAAGAGTGTGAAACACTGAACAGACCTTTGCATTAAGATGAATAGACCAGCAGAGTACATTTGTTGAAGTGCTTTCTGTGTGGGTGAGCAAAACAGGATGTTTGAAATTCATCAAAAGGAAGTGTTGTGTATTTCACACTTCTCAGCTGTGAGGGCAAATTGTATCCTGTGTGGTACCATACAGGTAAAAGTTACAAGAAAAATAAAGAGAGATAAAACTTCTCTGAATATAAAAACTAGGTTCAGAAAATGCAGCTATAATTTTGGCAGCTGGCTGATACACCAGCAGCAAACAAATCAAGGTGAGGGGCCTTAAATTAGTTCCTTTCTCTGCTAATATCTTGACTGTAATGAGGTCCCGGATTTTTCCTGTTTGTTATTTAGCAGTTCATCTGAACAAATATCAGTGCTCGCAGAGAATTCGTAAGTGATTACAGCCCTTTGTCTGAGCATTTGCTGTTTGGGATTTGGTTGCTGAGTGTGCTGATTGGTCACCTAAGGACACTCCTGTGTTACACAATGCTATGTCATGGGAAAAATAGCCAAGATAGCCCAGGAAGAAGGGTGATATGTCTGCCTGGCATGGTGCCATGCTGCATACTCATTCGACTCCCAGGGGCTGTATAAATGAGTTAGCTCAATTCGGTTGGCACAGCTCTATGCTGACCTGGCTGTCCTGATCCTGGGACTGGAACTGGCTTGTTTGGAGGCAGGTCAGTCTAGATAGACTTTATCTTCGTCATTTGGCTGACCTCAACTTTCCTTCTGCACTTAATTTGCAATAAATTCAAAATTTTCCCTTTAATTTCTTTTTTGTTGTTCCATATTTAAAGAACCATCAGGCCTAGAAGTTACCTTCCTATGCAGATTTCTAGAAGAATCTCTGCTCAGCTGACTAGCTGGAAGAAGTGAACAAAAAGTGTTGTTTAAAGCACAATTAAGAATTCACTAACACTGTTGTAAACATGTTTTTCCTCTGTTCACTCACCACTAACTCTTATCCTTGGCAAAGCTTGCTTATGCCTTTCATTAATAAAAATACTACCACCATCTCCAATAGGAGATAATTCTGCTAGTTAAAGAGTAATGATCAACTGTTACACTATACACATCTGAATTTCTTGCATTTTCCTTTCTGGGTTACAAGCCTTTGATACCTAATCACTCTAAAATACCCAGACTTCTTGTTTTATAAAATAAGTGAATCTGAACAAGAAAAGAAGAGTGATTTGTTTGAATTATCCATAAATCATCCTGCTGTTGAACTGTTCTGTTTCTTTCCTGCTCCTGCATTAAATTATTTCAGTGGTTTTCCAGTTACTTTCATGGTTTATCAGATGGCACAGGACCATATGATAACTGTGAAAGAATGTTTCAAGGCAAACTTCATATAAATTTACCATAATACTAGTTTGTTCAGTGATGCTGTTCGGTGTTAATCTTGGTGAGCTTGAAGCACGTGGTACAGTGTGGCCTTTTTCATTGCCAGGAGGAGATTCAGGTGGAATAGGAAGAGGGCAGTCCCTATGTGCTGATTCCTGAACAGTTGGGTGTGTGACGATGTAGTTGCAAAACCACTGGGAGCTTTCTTTGTACCATCCATCTTTGCTGCTTCCCTAAGGGTCATTTACAAATGAAGCTAAACCCAACATGACCAGTTGTCACCAAAAAATACTGAAAATTATGTAGAAAAAAATCTCATCTTGTCATCCTCTGAGATTTTCAGCAAAGAAAACAATAAGCATAGGGCAAAACCTGTACGTGTACAAGATAAAGACGTAGCAAGAAGAGGAACACTGCACAAAATTTGGATGGGACAAGAAAAATATTTCACAGCAGAAACTCCTTCACAACCTCCCAAGAAAACCTGACAGAGAAGCATATTTAATAGTGCAGATCACAAGAGCCTTTTGCTGCAGGCTAGGAAAAAGTCAGTCAAATGAATGAGAGAAATTTACATCCTAGAAGGGAAGGATGTTTGTATCCTCCCTGCAACCTGATGCTGTAAAAGTTCATTGAAGGGCTGCTGCTGGATAAACAAGCAGAGAAAAGGGGTTGTTAAGGGATAGAAGCTTAATAAGAACATGCACAAACCAGGAAACCAAAATGACAGAGATGGAGAGCAATGCCATACATGTCCTATCCCTGCTCCACTCCACAAATAGCAGTCTGTATGTGATTACATTGGAGGTTTCAGGACCATTTCTACCTGCAAGAAGTGTTACTATTAAATGCAACTTTGCCTGGCAGACCCAGGGACCCCATAGTAACAAGTCACAGAAGACAAGTCAGTACATTTTACAGCCACATCAGGGCAATGCTGAGTGTGAAACAGATGAACCCTGCAAAAGAGAAGGCATAATGTACCTGCAGGGGGCTTACAAGAAAGTTGGGGAAGAACTGTTTACCAAGGGAATGTAGCGATAGAATAAGGGGTAATGGTCTTAAACTCGAGCAGGGTAGATTTAGATTAGACATTTGGAAGAGGTTCTTTACTATAAGAGTGGTGAAACTTTCTAACAGGTCGTCCAGAGAGCTGGTAGAGGCCCCATCCCTGGAGACATTCAAGGTCAGGCTTGATGGGCTTCTGAGCAGGGACATCTAGTTAAAGAGGTCCCTGCTCAATGCAGGGGGGTTGGACTAGATGACCTTTAAAGGTCCTTTCCAACCCAACACATTCTATGACTCCATGATTCTATGTTTAGCTAGCTTAGAGCATGAGCAGGTTGGGCACTCACCTGCTGCAATGTGGACAGCGGGTCCCTCAGCACTCCTCCTCAGGATCAGTGTACCCTAAGACAAAGAGCCTGAATGTTTACAGGAGAGAAAACCTGGAAATGTGTGTGTGAAATGTTTATTTTTATTTTAAAGGAAATGAATGCTCCCCCTTCCCTCAGCCCTAATAATTAACAGAATCAGACTAAAGTGAATGCAACAGATACACAATGGATTAAAAATGCAACATAAGCTAATTGGCCAATGCAAGCTTCTCTGTGTAATGAGTATGTACAAAAACAGCTGAAAGGGATGCCAGATTCACCCCTGGGCTAGCTCCAGGACTTGCAGTTATGTTGGATTACATTGGCAGTGAGTTTGGTCCTTTTACAAACACTTCAGCTGCAGCATAGTCAGCATTTTCTCATCACACTTGCTTTCTTTCCTACAGTAAGCTCTAAAACAAACAATAAAAATTAGTGCTAGACGAAGAAACCACCTCTTCTAATGCAGCCTCTGCAGGAACAAATGGTTAGGCTTCAGCTAGTGGTTCTGTTGGCTTCCAGCTGCCAGTTTCCTCCTTTGCAACATCAGCCTTTTCTTTGTACACTCCAAGATTTCTGATCTCTGAACAAATTTTCCAGGGTCCAGGCTCCAGACTAACCAGGCTTTCTCTGACTGGCATGGGAGATGGTTGGCTGGCTTGTTTTTTTGTCCTAAAAACAAGTCCATAGTGTGTTGTAGCACCTTGCTTAATACCATGAGGAAAGAAGTGTCTGCACCTTATCTTGGCTAAACATTGTTCTCAGGGAAAAAAACAACAACAGGAACAAACCAGCAAACCAGTCCCCAAAAGACCATCAGCTCTGTCTGTTGCTGAGACTCCTGCAGACTTGCTAGCAATGACTGAATAATAGTTCATCTCTCAGTGTAGCTTAACCTTCATTTTGATGGGCCTCAAATCTTGCTAAGCACATCATTTTACGTGAGATACTAACTGGAATGTTTGTCAAGTATAAATACCATTTCATCTATGGGAAGGCACACAGCATGTGAGGGTGAATAAAATGTTGTTGCTTTGCAGCTGGTGAGGAAGTATTTCAGGACAATAATAAGACCATTATTAAATGTCAGTATGACTGCACTATGTAATTCTAGATCACAAATAAAAAAACACCACAAAGCAGATTCAGCATTTTGCCCATCGGAAACAGCTAGCAGTACATAACAGCTGAAAATGTTCTATTTTTACATCCCTATCAAGAAAAGTCTGAGTAACTGCTAACAATTTTGCATCCTTGGATTTACAGCTGCAGTTATTAATACAAAATTTCACCTATCACTATCTGCCATTTGTAACTCTAAAAGATCTGTCAGTGTAATATCTTGAAGATTAGGCCTTTTCAGTTTACTCATATGATGCACATATATCACAGAATCACAGAATCCTCATGGGTGGAAAAGATCCCTAAGATCACAGAGTCCAACCATCCACCCAGGGAAAAACATACAAAAAAACAAACCGTAAAAAACCATAACTAAACACTCCACAAAGCCGACAACAACACACAACCCACAAAAACCCCACTGTGGCGGCTATAGCATGTCCTGAAATGCCATATTTACACATTTCTTGAATACCTCCAGGGGTGATGACTCCATCACCTCCCTGTGCAGCCTGTTCCAGTGCCTGACTAATCTTTCAGTAAAGAAATTCCTTCTATCTAGTCTAAACCTCTCTGGTGCACCATTCCCTCTAGTCCTATCGCTATTCATTTGGGAGGAGATGTGAATGTGTACCTCACTACAACCTCCTTTAAGGTAGCTGTAGAGAGCAATGAGGTCTACCCTCAGCTTCCTGTTCTCCAAACGAAACAATCCCAGTTCCCTCAGCCTCTCCTCACAGGACTTGTTCTCTAGACCCATTACCAGCTTGGTCGCTCTTCTCTGGACATACCCCCACAATTCAATGTCCTTCTTGTCATGAGGGGCCCAGAACTGCAAACAGTGCTCAAGCTGTGGCCTCACCAGTGCTGAGTACAGGGGCATGATCACTTCCCTACTCCTGGTGATACTATTCCTGATGCACACCAGAGTGCTGTTGGCCTTCTTGGCCACCTGGGCACGTTCCTGGCTCATGTTAAGCCAGCTGACAACCAAAACCCCCAGGAACTTTTCTGCCTGCCAACTCTCCAGCCACTCATCCCTACGCCTGTAGTGGTGTGTGGGGCTGTTGTGACCAAAGTGAGAATTCAGGACTTGGCCTTGTTGAACTTTATACAGTTGGCCTCAGCTCATCAATCCAACCTGTCCAGGTCCCTCTGAACCTGAACAGAACTTCAGAGTATCGTCACCCAGCTTTTCCTAGGCAAGGAACATATCTATTTCATTTATTATGGAAAATTTGGCAGGAATCTTGTATTTAAGTTGCTCAGCAGTACTGATTTTAATGGGATTGTTATGGCCTTTCAATTCCTCCACTATTCATATCCAGCCTTCTGCTGAGATGAATGCCTCCAGGCTGGAGCAACATCTTTTCCACATTCTGTGACATTTTCTTAATCTTTCTTTTTATATTTAAGTGGTTAAAATAGTAATTTCCCTTCTGTGTGTTGCTGACTTAGGACAACTTCAGCAACACGAGAAAACAACTGACTGAGTGTGTGAGCTTTCAAGGCTACAGATACTTCAGAGGCATCTTGTGGTTTAGGTCTAAGGCCAAAGCACATTACACAGAACATTCATCCCTCAAAAGATGTATGTCTCATCACCACTGTGGAAGGATATTTGTTGCATATTCAGTTTTCCTGCCAATGTGCACTCTCATCTGAAAGGAGAGCCATGGGCCATTTATTTTAATTCTGAATTGTAGAGGAACTCAGTCCAAAAGTCAAGATGTGATTTGCTTTCTGGTCAAAGTTTTTTTCTGTACTTTTTTGGCTGCTGAAAAAATAGAGATGTTTCACTCTTTAAAAATCTCAATTTCATCCAAGGTGTGACACATACTCTTTAACATATTCTCCTGAGAAAATGTGTCTTTTAGCCATAACATTGTCTACTCAAATAAACATGATGGGGTCTCATTTACACACAGAATTAGAAACAAAATAAATATTTCTTAATCAGATGCTGAAGCATAACATTTTCCAGCTCAGGAAAAGCTTAATAGTCCCTGCTGATTTTTATCCTTGTGGAACTCTAAAAATCATTTGTATGCTCTCTCTGCCAGCATGAGTGGAAGATCAAGATGATGTATGATAGAAAGGGAGGAAGTTTGTGAAAAAAATTAAATTAAATAAAAAGTTTTTATTTCCAGCACAGCCAAGCTCTTTATTTTTTTTTTATTTATTTTATTTTTTTTAGTATAAAAAAACAACCTGTACTTTTTTTCACATGCTTCTCATTACAGGTCAATATTCACAGATATCTAATCATCAAGGCATTGTCTTTATCATTCAGTAATCACTGTGTGTAGCACCCGTTGCAGGGATCTAATCCCACACTCTAGTATTGCAGGTCTATAAAAGGTAAAACCAAGCCTGATAAGGGGTATAAAAAGAGCCAGGTAAATTACCCCAAGTTTCTATTCTCAGAGTAGATGTCAGTCTGAGAGACGGTCTCATCAACCAAAGCAACAACAGAGCTCTTTAAATAATCGATGCTCAATTACAATGATGACACCTTTGCAGCACAGCTTTATGCTGGCCCCTTGCACAAAGACCATGAATCAATGAATGCAGATAGTAAGAAAGGAGGATTTAAAACAGAAAAGCTGGTGGGCACAAAAAAGGAAGAAAGTTGAGGACTTCCACTGCCTCTGGAGAAAAAAAATAAATATTGTTGAAAACCTGATAGTTTATTGACTGTCAAGGATGTGAAAAGAGGTACAGATACTGACACTGCTGTGCCACACTGTAAGACCTTCTATACATTATTATCCAGAATTCTGGTCAGTCAAATACAGGAAAGATAATTTAAAACTGCAATAGGGGAAAAAAAGAGTTTCTAGGACATGGCCTGTCATCCTTGTAGTTTGGCTTACCCAAAAATGTCCTTGAAATGGTTTCCATCTGTTCATGAGGAAATCTTTGCTGGATTTAAAAAAAAAAAAAAAAAAAAAAGAGTTGATAACCATGTGTGCATTGCTGTTCTGGACTAGTGGGAGAGGATAAACTAATTGTTTCATGATGGAACTTATTTTGTGAAAAGAATGATGCAACCCACTCCTCCATGAGAGCAGTTACTGGAAGATTTTTTGGGGGGAGCACCTTATGAACTTTACTAGGTTTCTGGATAATGTTTATGCAAGCTATGTTAAAAACTCCTTCTATGTTATGTTACTGTATTAATTTAGTGGACCTTTATGGCTATGATGTTACATCAGACAGGAGGTTTGAAGCTACACATTAAACATAAACCTGGGATAAACAACTTAGATGTGTAAGACTGAACTTTAATAATCTGCAAATGAAAGGAATTTACTGATGGCTGTGAGCTCTGGGAACCTAGGAGAAGAAATGTGTTCACTGAAAGCTCCGTACTACTCACTTAATACTTCCCAGTGGCCATGTATGGCAATTTGCTCAGCATTATGGACAGGAGGGGGAAAGGCAGTGTGTAGTCTGACAGCACAGAAGAGCAGACACTGCACAGCTATGCCACGTGGTGCCTGTGCACTCTGACAAAAAAAGCTATCTACTTTGACATGTTCCCTGCAACTACTTCCGAGATGGCTGACTGTTTTCAGGCCATGCACGGAAATCATGGGCAGATTTTCATTTTGCAAATAGCTGTACCAGCTGAACATGGCATCATCCCAGTGGTCTGCTGTTGCCCCACTCCCCTGGTCACACAGTTTTGCCTGCTGAAGGGGTCTGTTAACCACATCTTATCTGGCAAAGTCAGCAAGCAGCTTTAACCCACCAACGAAGATAGGTGAGGTGGCTTTATCTGTGGTAAATTATGGAGCATCCCACGAGGCCCCAAGCTATTAGAGCCGTGGGGTTAGTGCCTTCTGGCTGGGAGGCAGGGACAGTACAATCTTCAGTCAGCAGAACTAGAACTGGGCAACAACCTCTGCCTATGGCCTTGGCAAACCATGTGAATGCATACAAACAGCGTGGCTTGCTGTGTGTCTGGCAGAAACCAACTGCTGGGAATATTTTGATTTGTATGAAAGCACAACATGTTCTTCCTTTCCTAGAAAAGCTATGAATTTTAAACAAAAATGCCTCTGGTACTACACTGCACACTCAACTATCACAAGATTCCTGCTCAGTTGCCTCTTGGCAGTGCTGGATTAAAGGTTGGACTTTATGATCTGAAGGGTCTTTTCCAACCAAAACAATTATATGGTTCTATGTGTTTTTCTACATCACCATGACAAGGGCTTATCTTCTGAACACAGTTAAGGACTATAGTCTGTTGGTTTTGAGCAGCACAATGAGCTCGTGATGCATTTTATAAAACTAAAACATAGGACATAGGACGTGCCTAGACTTGCTCAAACACATTTCAGCAAGCCTGGACCTGTGTTCTTGCAATAGTATTTTTTAAAAATCCTGTTTCTCAGTAAAACATCTGTGGTAGACTCAAAGACTGTTGGTGCCTGCCTTTTACTACCATGGTGCTTCTTTATCCCAATAGACTGGTTCAAAGAGAAAGCAATAGTAAAGAATCACTTTATTTAAAGCAAAATTTTGCTACTCAAAATTAAACTAATTCTACATATCATACCAAGTTAGAAGATTTTCTCTAATTTTCAAGTTTTAAGAAAGAAGGCAGGGAAGAACAGAAGTGATCTCCAGTCCAGTCCAATGTCTGTGGAAAGACTTTCTGATGTTCCAAAAGGGCATTTTCTGTTACATTTAGTGAAGCTATGCCTAACTTAGACATGGCATTTGTGCAAAACTTTCCCAGACTTTAGGTGTGAAAAGGGCTTGGGTAATATTCTGCCTCAACCTGAGTGCATTAAAATAACTAACAACTAAGCTTTTATATACAAAACCTCATTTATCATTCTAAGAAATATATTTTAGATCAGCCAGGCTTATTTAGGAGTACTTCACCATTTTCTTTTCTTGCAATATTTGTTCACACTTCCCAATACTTCCTGGACAACAGAACTGCAGCTGTCTGGCATTCCTTAAGTTTGGCAGTTCTTGCATCTCTCCTGTTTTGTAGCAACACATTCATTTTTCCTTTGTGTGGATCATCTTGCCTTACATATATCAGATATTTACAAAGCACAGAATTGAAAAGTTTGGCATTTATGCATTCAGTTAAGGCTATTCTTTGCAGAAGGTTCTCTGTTTCAGCAACCCGGAGGTGTGAGTGCCTATTGCTCTAGTATTTTCCACTGCAAGGGAAGTGGCTTTAAGTGCCCCAGCTGGTGGCTACATCCCAAGCAGGCAGGATGTCCTCTGTTCCCTGTGATTCACCACTGGCTGGTCAGAAGCCCTTTTATCAGAAAGGCAGTAAAAGTTAACAGTCTTGATAAACCCTGCTGGATGTTGCAAAAGAGGTTTTCTTTAAAAAAAAAATAATCTGTGTTTCTTTCTGGTTTCTTTTTGTTGTTGTTGTTTTTTTTTGTGTGTGTGTGTGTGTATGGTGGGTTTTTTTTGTTTTGTGTGGGTTTTTGGTTTTTGTTTTGTTTTGTTTTGTTCTTTTTTTAAAAATTAATTTGGCTGTTTCATTGGGCTGCTGCCTACTTTTGTGTTGAAAGTAAGACGCCAAGAGCTTTTTGTGAGATGTTCACTACTTAAATCACCAGGAGTCAAATGCCACAGCTCTTTCAGGGCTGTGATACAGAGTTGATAAAGAGGTTGTCTCATCTCTCAATGAAGCCATGTTTTCAGAGACCTACAAGCCGCCAACAAATACATGTTCTCTTTTGATATTCTGCTGTCGATTTTTTTCAAAGCCTCAGCTGCTAGTCAGCCTGAAGGGAATAACTCAGTTCTTAAGCCCTAAAATCTCAGCTCTGCCACAGAAACACTGTCTAGCTGGTTCATTGGTATCACCCTCAGAAGCTTCTCGAGAGAACGCAAGATTGACAGATTCACTCACTGACAGGGGTTGTGATATCTACCTTGTTTCTGAGGATTTTTAAAAGACCAATGTGCTCTGTGATTGGCTTGTGCAGCTCTTGTTTTCTGTCCTGGCTATACATGTTCTGATCTATGGATATAATACTCATACACAATTAAGTTCTTTCTGAATTTCATTGCTTTCAGAGGCAGCATCCATCAAAGTCACCTACAATTAATCACATTTCACATACTGAGTGGAAATAATTGTCTTTGGTAAAAGCCTTCCATATACTGAGAAAAAGCCATTTGAAAAGGGTTCCGTAAGCCAAAATTAATGTTGGTTCCAATGCCTGATACTATATTTCCAGGCAAAAAGACATCAGGTTCATATTTTCTAACTTCTCTGTAGAGAAAAGCTTCCCATAGTTACTTCACCTTCAAAAATGGGTGCATGTTGGAAAAGTCCTTTAAGTTTCTACCAGCAGTCATCTATTCCTGGTGCTGACTGGATGTTGGATGATTATTTCTCTAGGCCACTACTGTGGGGGTTCTAAACAATAGACTAAAGCTTCAAAGTTTTCAAAGCTCTTATTTTCACTATCTTCTCTAAATACAAGAATGCCTTCAATTTCCAGGTGGGCCGTTCAGCCTTCCTCCAGTTACTGACACAGTTGTTCTAGTCTGGTGTAATAAAGCCAGTCAGGTCCTCTCCATAAACAGTGTGGACAGGTTCACAGGTATCACGAAAGCTGTGTGAAGGTTCAGACACTGCTCCTGTAACAGCTGAAACAGATGGGACATGTCTGGATGTGTATGAATAACATGAAAGCAGGTCTGAGAAAATAGTCCTTCCAAAAACTTTCTTGAATGTACCTCCCAAATGCATCAAATAATTTGCAAGAAGTCTTGGAAGACAGATAATAAATTCATATTCAAATAAGACACAGCAATCATTCATGAGGCCAGTATCACAATTTTCTGGTTTCTATCTGAATTTTACCAGAAACAATTTGGTAGAAACTTTAAACAGAAAATTATATAATAAATAATTACCTTCTTTCTCACAGAAATAACCACTGTATTGTGTTTGTTCTCTAAACAGGAAACTATGGCCTTTTCTGCCTTCATTGAAGGGCTACTTTGATGTTCTTGGCCAGCAGCTGACTGGCCCTATGAAAGAAACTTGAGGCTTTGCAGGCTGCTGCTCACTTTTCTAACCACATTTAATTCCAAAGGTGCCTGAAGTTTTCACAGACTCACAGAATCTTAGGGGTTGGAAGGGACCTCAAAAGATCATCTAGTCCAACCCCCCTGCCAGAGCAGGATCACCTAGAGCACATCACACAGGAACGTGTCCAGGTGGGTTTGGAATGTCTCCAGTGAAGGAGACTCCACAACCCCTCAGGGCAGCCTGTTCCAGTGCTCTGTCACTCTCACAGTAAAGAAGCTTGTCCTGATGTTTACGTGGAACCTCCTATGTCCCAGTTTGCACCCATTGCCCCTTGTCCTATCACTGGACATCACTGAAAAAAGCCTGGCTTCAGTAGCCTTCTCCCACCACATGTACAACATAGATGTGTGAGATGGAAGACATTGTGAAAAGCAGGCCTAGTAAAAGTATCTAGTAGCTCTAAAAGTTGCACAGTTCAGGAGAAAGTTAGGGTTTTCAGAGCAGACTAAAAGGTGTCCAGGATTGCACAGTTTAGTTTTATCTCCAGATAGGTTCAGACATGTAAAATCAGAGCTATAAATTTGCTTACTGGCCTGGAGTTTGTTACACAGAGAATTTGTATTATCTCTACCCCAAAAGAGCTTCAGGGTACCAGCAAGTTCAGGTACTGCAGCCTTCCAGTCATGCTCACACAGACTGTACATTTTTATTAAATTATTTCTTAATAGTTGTTAAAGGTAATAAAACTAATAACAGGAAAACCTAACTGCATGAGTATTTTTCAATACAATTGATAATGCATCTGTGGCAGAACAAAACTAGTAGTTAAATTCACAAGTTCTGACTTTACCAGTGAAACCCATTTGAAAGCAAGAGATGGGCTATTTCAGCAGCAAACGCTATCAAATGCATGCAAATGTTTACGATATGTAAATAGCAGCCTCCGTAGAATCTAACTTTTTCTACTTGAGGTGGTTATCTGGAGAGAGAAGTTTTCTAGTTACAGGGATAAAAAATGTAAGTCTGAAGCATGGAAAACTTCTAGGTCCAAAAAAAGCCTTCAGCTTGTTTTCTGACTCCCACTTTTACAGCCACTTCTTTCATTGCCTTCTGTAGAGGATGTAGGCTTCTCTCAACATTTTTACATCCTGTTGGCTGCAATGAGCCAGCTCTTTTTGGAGGTCAAGTATGTTATTTTGGTTAGTTTAACACCTCCCCGGAAAACCTGGATTTTCCCCATGCATCATGCAGTTAACAGCATCCAGTTCAACTTGAGCCAAGCTCCCAACACACTTTCGGCTTTTCAAAGCATTAAAAATGTGGAAAATAGCCCTTGGGCCTCTCAAACCCCGTGATTTTCAGTACCTTCCTGAACTTAATGGGATTTAATTAATCAACAAAATCTCAAGTTTATTAGTTTACCTTTGCAGCTTCTGGAGTTAACATTCAGGTTTGTATTCATGTCTTCATAATACAATATGCACCATAGCATTTTCCTTGTTCTCAATTTTAGCCTGAGATAGAATCCTTTTAGTTGTCAGTATTAATTGTGCTATTCCTGTACTTGCAGTTGACCTTTTTAGTGAGAACTGAGTAAAATAACCACTAAATACTTAAAGCTTTTCAGTGTCCTTTAGCGTCCCTCTCTGTTGAGCAACAGAGATTATACCTTCCCGGTGTTATCTAGTCACTGCTCATAGGAAGTTTTCTTGTGTTGTGTCTCTTTCTCTTCTTATCTTTGTGCCATGTACACTGAGACTTGGTGCTCATGGGCTCGTATCTACCAGATCTCTGAGTTTATTGAGGCCAATCTTCCTCAAAAGCAAAGTGGTTTTGTTTTGCTACTCCCTTCCCTCTTTCCTATGCATCACTAGCTCTCCAATTTAATGGCCGCTCCCACTAAACTGTTTTTCTCTCTTATGCTCTTAATCAGTTCTGCCTTATTAGTCAGAAAAGGCTGCTTTGCTTGTCTTTAGTATATGAAAAAATTGTTCACAAGGAACTCAAAGCACTTGCTGGTGTCTTCTTGTCCTCCTTCTTACTAGATGACAGGGTAATTGAATTGCCCTTATATCAGTTGATGTGCTGCAGATGATCTAGTTTGTTACTTAGAGAAAGCCTTGGACAGTTATTTTTCTGGCTAGGATGTTTACTCCCACTATTAATCCACTTTTGAGTTCTTTTATCTTCAGAAGTAGTTCTTCCATGGTAAATTGATAGAGATGTCATTAACGTTATTTTGTCACAGTTGAGTATAAACTTCATTCTTTTTACAGAATCACAGAATTGCCAAGGCTGGAAAAGACCTTTGAGATCAAGTCCAGCCTATGACCTAACACTACCACATCAGCTAGAAACAAAGAGTAGTTAGGCCTCCATCCTCACATTTTGAGGGAGATTTCATTTAGAAGGCCTAAACTGACATCAAAGCCCAGATATCATAGGGCACTATGTCTTGTGTTCCTGCCTTTGCCTTTTGCAATACCAAAGCTGTTGGCAATATCAGAAACACAGGGTGGTGCAACAGATACTTTTCTGACAGCAGCTGTCTATGCTTTGAACGGTTCATTCCAGCTGCATTTATTTCAGCTGGAAAACTACTCTTTAAAACAAAACTCCAATGGGGTTAACTATTTTTGTTGGTTTATAATAACTTTTCATGATGAATCATAATGAATGCTGCCAATGAAACCTACAAAGTTTCTGAGTGTTTTTTGACACTTAGTGGCTATCTTTGATCATTATTCTGAAGGTGAAGTCTTGGTCAACATCTCACATGTTGAAATACAGACTCCTCTGTGCCAGGGTTGAGCTTAACTGCTTTCTTTGTTCTAGTAATAATAATTCTGTGGACAACTTTGTTACTGAAAGCAATTTCACTTTGTACAGTATAAACTGAAAAATTGTTCTTGCTTAATGAAGTTTTTGCTTCAGTTGCTATGGCTCCCATCATTGTTAATTCATTACCAGGGAACAGAAAAACAGATAAATTAGAATACTGTTGTCATGGCATAGGTAACTAGAATATAATGAGAAAATGAGATTGACAGAAAAGAAGAATGAATAAAGACCTATCATTCTTGGTCTCAGGTTACTCAAATAATTCAGAATAACAAGGTATCAAAACTCTTATAAAAGAATAGTATAAATAATGACTCAGGTAGAATAAAAGAAAATTATCTCTACTGATTTATTGATTAATATAATTAGCTTTAATGGATAAATAATGTCTGAGAAAAGCTTTTTTTTTTTTTAGAGAGAGAGAGTTTTCCATGTTTCTCTAGGATCCCAGATTATGTAATAATAACAAACTGAAGAGAATATATCTTGTTTTCCTAAAAAACTTTGAGTATTCAAGACTGACCATAAAGCATATAGTAATGGATTATAAGGAAAAACAGAAAGGAGTCTTATTGGTGGAATATTAATTAGTCATGAAGGTGATACTGTGTCTGTGCTTGCTCTCTACTTGTTCTCTGCAGCATCTAGAAGCCTTAGCTGAGCCTGGCCATCATGTGTTCACACAGCACAAGCTATTGCATAGTCTACCTAAAAGCCTTTATGTACAACAAGGGAGGTAAAGCTTGCCCAGTAAAAGAGGGAACAGTAGAGTGATGCGATCAACTCAGTGTTATGTGGCTGCTAAGTGGTGGCAGAGAGTAGAACAGTCCTGTGTCAGTCCAGTAGGAAACGTATGAAACATGAAAGATAAAATGAAACTTCACTTGAAAATTCATCTTTGTTACAGCCTCATTCCCATTGGCCTTTTCTTAATGAAAGATTGCTCTTAAAACCTTTTTTTCTTTGATTCTTTTGAATAGGTCAGAAACATAAGAATAACCCTTAGATGAGCACCTGGTCTGTTTTTGTTGCCAACACATGAACTCATGCTTAATTCTTCCCATAAGCCTTTCCTCAGTATTTAATGAAAATATCATTTAAAACCTGTGACTATATAGATGTTTTTTCCCCTTGCTCAGCTGATCCTCAGATACAGAAAGCCTTAATTCCCCTTTAGACTACACACATTCTCCCCTCTGATGAAGTATGTGTTTGCTCCCAGATATTCACTTCTTGATTCAAATCAGGCACTGCCTGTAACCTTCTCATACCAGTTACTTGTTAGTCTTCATCTGTGCTGTGTAGCCCTCATGGGAACCTGAGCAAATCTCTTCAATCAGAGATGGTACAGACCAGAAAACAATTCTTTAGTGCCTGGTAAACATCACAAACTTGGCTGGTAAATATCACTGGCTCAGAAATCCTTGTTGTAAATAAGTAATGATCTTGCTTAAGGAGTGTGTTTACTGTAATTGGGTTGAAGTGAAGAAAACTTGTATTATTTTATTAATTCTTTGAGGTATATGGAATTTTATTTATCACCAAAATACACCTGTAAAGAAAATTATTATCTCAGTGACAGTCCTGTAGAAGGAAGATATAAGAAAGGTAGTAGTTCCAGACATGGAGACATGAGAACCTAGCTGGGAGAGCTGTGGAAGTCAGCTGAGGCCTTAACAAAGACATTTGTCTGCATTAGAGGGGAAAATTAAAAATCACTGTTTTTATATTTTCTTTCCACCTTCAAGGATTTTATAGATTCTAGACAGCTTTTTTTTTCCCCCTTTTTTTCCAGGCTTTGGAATCCTAGTCTATTTGCATCTGGCAAAAAGAAATCCTGTTAAACTATTTTAACAGGGTGGAGGCATAAGGAAGAATCCACAGGAGTCATATGTCTTAGGACTTTTGATAAAGCTTCACATAAAACAAATCAAGAAAGCAAAGTGAAACTGCTACAGGGTGAATACAAAACTATTTTTAATCTAATGTCAGAATAGAAGGATGTATAAGTAGATTTCAGCCAGTTTGTCCTGGATCTAGCCAATATTTTTACTTATGACTTGGATAAAGGAATAGAATATGAGTTTATTAAATTTGCAGATGATCCAGAACTGGCCAGGCTTTAATGAGATTGAAGAACAGGATTAAAGTGCAAAATGATCTTGATAAATTGAAGAAACGTTCTGAAAAAATGGGATTCAATTCAATAAGGACAAGTACAAAGTTCTTTATTTTCTCAAAAATTATGAACTGCATCAATACAGGATGAGAAACAACTTGCCAGGAAGTAGTCTGGGAAAGAGAGAACTGGTGAGAACAGTGAGATGCAAACCCAAAATGTCATATTATAGTTGAAAACCAGTATCATAAGGGTGTACAAAGTACTCAGGGAAACATGGTGCAGGAATGAATCTTTCTATGCTATTAAGCATTGCTAGACCTGTAGCTGGAATACTACATCCACTTTCAGGCTTTATGGACCCAGCAAGACAGAGAAAGAGGAAAGCAGTAAGATGGAATTGAAGGGAGACCAGTGAGGAAGCGTTTTAAGAAATGGGACTGTTAAGTCTAGAGGAAACTGGAGAGAAGTGCATCAGTGTTCAAATACTTAAAGTAATTCTGCAAGGAGGGAATTATCCCTTCCTTACATTCCTTGTGAATGGCCTATCCCATTTCAGAGAAAAATGAACTCTCTGAAAGAATCTCTGAAGCAAAGAAAGTTCAGGTTAGATATTATGAGAAACTTTCTGACATGAAGGGTAATTAACAACTGCAATAGTTTGAGTCACTGGAATTTCTATCACACGAAATTTTTTACAAACAAGTTTTATAAATACATTTGTTAGACAGATGACTATAAGAATAATTTTTATATTCGTGATCCTTTCTTTCATGGGTGGATGGTTTTTGATGACTACTTGATGTACTTCTCACCCTTGTTTTCTAAATGATTTATATATGTAGGTAGAAGCATGCAAGGTAACAGGGAATGCAGAACAGAATAGTGATACAAGCTGGCAGGATGTTGACTGCACTTATCTGCTTAGATGGGATATGATAATCTAACATCTGCAGCTCTGAAGCTTCAACTCAAATATTATTCCATCTGGAGCAAAACATGGATATGGAAGATGTCAATCCCTCCAGCAAACAAACAGGCACCTGCATATATGCTCTCTTCAGCAACTTATGCATTAGAGGGATTGACAAGAAATACTACAATTTATGTCAGTGATGAGCAACATCACAGATAACAGTGCCTCTTGCTGAACACCTACTTCATATCAGAAAGAAATAATCTATTTTCAAGAAAAGGGAACTGCTCTTGGATCTCCAACAGACTCTTGGATAAGACACTCCATTAATGTTACCACAATAACCACTTTAAATTGGTCGCCACTAAACTAAGTAGTTCTAAGAATCACACTTGTATTTAATACACTCAAAGGAACAATGCTAACCACAGGTTTTCTAGGTCTTTGAGGAATATGTGCACACAGAAGCAAGAAATTATCAGCAAACCTCTTCCCTTTCTTCAAGAGATACTGGGATGTCTGTCAGGAGACATCCCAGAGTGCATCACTCAATTAGGTCTGGGGTATACTGAAGCAATGTGAATCAAGGGACTGAGATTTTGTTTCTTTTCTCCATGTTAATTACCACCACCCAACCTCAAAATTTGCACATTTTCTTGGTTCTGAATTTCCTTTGGATGTTTTTGAGACAGAACTACTGTCTCCTAAGTAGATGAATTGGCAAAGACACAGAAGGGTCCTTAGGATGGGGAACGTTCAGTGTGCACCATGACACAGAGGCAAAAAGCAAGGTCTTGCATATTCCAAACCAGCCATTTTCTCAATTGAGCTGAAAGAGAAATGTGCATATACCTTTATTAGCAGCAGCCCTACTTGAAGCCTCTGAGAAAATGTTTCAATAATAAATACATTTTCCTTTAAAGTCAAGCTAAAATTACCATCTTCAATCAAACCAACATACAGAGTGTGTAGTCAATACTTGTACAAAGTACCACCTGCCTACAAACAAACAATGAATCACCCCTCTTCCCTGCTACACAAAACTGCACTTCAATCTAATGAGTGCAGAAACAAAGGAAAAGACATGAATTCAGAGTAGGACCTCTGCAAAAAAAGAAGTAAGAAGTGTGTTATCCAAGAATTTTGTTGCATCTATACAGGATCATAAATTTAAAAGAATTTATAAATTAGTTGTACAGGGTTGGAGAACAACCATTGTAACTAAAACAAAACTTGAGGCTATGCACAGCTGTTTTCTAAACCCATCATGGAACGTAGTGGTCCAAAAAGAGACACTGAGATAAGGTGAACTCAGTTTAGTCACTCTGTAGGATCTGATGTTTTTGTTTCCTAAATTTTACCTAGACACCAGGATTATAATACTGTATTAATTACCTCCAACTTGCTGCATTATGTAGCCCATAGGATTTTCCTGTATTAACTCCTCATTCTGACCCACTAGCTATGAATGAAATAAGAGATATATTTTGGAAAAAAAAATCAGCCAATCTCTCAGACACTGCCACACCATACACCCGTACTGTAACCTCAACCATAACTTCAGCCAAATTGTTCAAATCGGTTTATTGGTTAAACTTTGCATCTTTTTTCTAGTCTGAACCTGCTTTGCTGGCAGCTAAGGGTTTTATGGTGCTTTGTCTGATACATTGATTTGCACTATTTTCAAAGTTTTCTTCCCCACTTAGGTTCTTGCATGCTATGATGAAATCAAGCTGATCCAGCTCACAATTTCCATATAGTAAACTGGACTTTAAAGATAGCAAACACTTGGAGTTAATTTTGTTTACACAGGACAAAGGCAACAAAGTCAGTCACTTGGCATCCAGTATGCCCAGCTTCAAATCTATAATTACTGTATTTCTATCTTGTTTTTTAAATTTCAAAATGTTCATCTTTACATTATGTTTTTTCAAGGACACACCGGCAGTGTCAAAGTTGACAATTTATCACATCTGAGTGAAACAGATGCGCTGCATCACAGCACACATTTTTGTCACATGCACGTTATAGGAAGAATCTCTAAGATCCCTTTTTCTTTTTCCATAATCTGATTTAGTGATCTTTGTCAGACACAAACTATTGCTCCATAGATATTAAAGATAATTTACACTAAATTATCAGGAAGTTAGGGAGAGGTCATCATAATCTGCCTTCCCCTTTTTCCACATCCCACTTTCCACATAAAACAGAACCTGCAGTTTTAACATTCCAGTCATCCAAATCTTGCAGTTTTAGTACCAGTAACTAAACATAGCACATGCTCCTAACCAAGCAATTAAAATTCTTCCTCAGTATTACCCAGAATTGTGATACTGATGTATATATGTATATATGTATAGTTATATTGATGTATAAATAATGTCTTCTCGTTCTCTCCCTTGAGGCCCTGATTAATTTTTGTGTTGTTGTCTTGATTTGGCATAAAATTAATAGTATTTGTTCTGCTGTTATCCTTTCTGAACCTTCATTCTTTTGGTAGTTTTTTGGTTTTATAATCCAGCCTCCACCCAACAGAAAGGTTCTTCCATACTGCAATGGACACTGCCAGTCCTCTCCAAACTCTCCATGTGTTATCATGTACAGAAGTGCCATTTGCACTAATATGCAATTTCACAAGTGGAAGTTTTCCTGCCAACCTCAAAATGCCTTCCCAGAATGATGTCATGAAACTTGGCGCTGAGGAGAACACAGTTTGTTACTGTCTAGCCTCCTTTGCAAGCTGTTCTTTCCATTCCTTTTTGCATAGAAGTCTTGGACTGAGAGGATCTTCTTGGACCCAGCCTTCATATCTTGCAGGCAGCCCTGAAAGCCAAACTCATGTTTCTGTTGCTCAGTTCCCACCTCCACCTGACCAGCTACATCTTCAGAGAAAGACTCTGCAGTTTCCACTTGAAACTCAAAAGAAGTTTGATATTTCTAAATATCTGCTTCTTAGTGGTTACAGTGTTTCTACTTTAGTTCATATAGTTGCAGGATATTCAGTGTCACCCATTTTACCCCTGACATGTATGAAATCCTCCTTCATTAATTTGGCTTCCTCTTTTCAAATACTTTGCTCACCTTGATTCTGGCTGGCCTTTATAAGGCTTCCTAATGACTCTGAGATTTCATGACAGAGTCAGCAACTTTATTACATAGAGAAGTGCTTTCTAGTCTTAGGAAACAAAGAGGCACAAAACCAACTCCGTCTCTTTTCACCGTGGTCACAGATATTAACTGTATGCAGGGCAAAATATACTCAAATGTTTCCTAAAACTCTAAATACTCCCAATCGCTGCCCTTGTCCATCTGATCAAGGCATCACAAAGCAGCTGACAATCACATGAAGGTTCACAGCTTAGCTCAACCTGCCATTTGATTCCAGTGATTAAGAGTTCAAAAATTTTAATCCCAGGATTGATATTATACCTGTAGGATCCTGCAACATCATACTTTGACAGGAACCCACACAAACAGGTATGTGGTTTCCATCCTGTTTGAAATCTAGGCAAATTTCATAGATGACAAACAACTCTTGCCATTTCATCTGAGGGGTGAGTGTATTTCACTAGTGAGTAGATTAATTCTTTCTCATAAACATAACACTTAAGAACACTCTACCTCCCTCCAGACCTGTGTTAACATTCCTACATGCATTGTTATGTGACTAGAACAATGTGCATATGTACATAGGAATAGCTGTTGGAACCATGAATGTATATAAAAATGCAAGTAACTGCACTATTTTTGTAGGTACAAGTAGTTATGCTGCTCTTTGAAGGTCTGTCTCATAACTCATAGTATTTAAGGCAGTTTTTTTCTCCCCCAGATTGAAAAATAGGTATAATTATCACAAGAGGCACCGCTATTTCCAGTGCACCTCTATGAATAAATATCAATTAATTTATGCATCATGAAATGATAATGAAATATTACAACTTCTTCTGTGATAACAGTGTAACTTTTCATGCCAGTTCACTTGCAATCATCCTCTTTAGACTGCTAATTACATGCCTCAAGCTGTATTTAGTAGAAAAGATTGAGCCATTTGTTCTTTTGTAGATTTTGTCAGAATAAGAATAAGCCCGTATGAAATATCTAACTTTGAACTTGTTAGCATAGGAAAAAATATCAGCACTTATAACTTCTGCATTGTTTACTTGGCATAACAGTAGAACACCTTGCTTATGTGTGCAAAAAAAACAAACAGTCCTTGGAGCACATGGATCTTCTAAACACACACTGGACTGTTCTTGTAAATCTTTGAGATTCCATGTTGCTATTATGTCATGGCAAGTGTGCCTATGCACTGTGGCAACTCTACTAAAGAAATAACAGCTCGCACTGACTTTGCAGGCATCCATCCACACGTTTCCTGGATCAAGGAGGCCTAAAGGAAGGCTGGGGAGGGACATTTAGCAAGGGTTTGTAGTGAGAGGACAAGAGGTAATTAATCAAAACTGGAAGAGAGGAGATTTAGGTTAGACATAAGGAGAAAATTCTTTAGTGTGAAGGTGGTGAGGCACTGGAACGTGTTGCCCAAGGAAGTTATGGAAGCTCCCTCCCTGGAAGTGCTCACGGCCAGAGTGGATGGGGCCCTGAGCAACCTGATTTAGTGGGAGGTGTCCCTGCCCATGTAGGGGGGGTGGAACTAGATGATCTTTGAGGTGTCTTCCAACTCAAACCATCGTATGGTTCTATGATTCTTTGATTCTATAATGAATGTTGTTGCCTTTATGCTCTCCTGTCACCCACAACATAGATTTTGAAGGATTATTTCCTTTGCTTCCTTCCATAGAAACAAAATCCTTGTACCCCTTTACTTGTGCACAGGATAGAACTTATTTGTACTATCTCTTAGACACTGAGTAAAACCTTGGTGATTTACCTTCCGCTTAGCTCAAGGCTAGTTTTGTTAGTGCTCTCATTGCAGCACTTAAAGCTTCCAGGCCCGGTGTCCAGGTTTGATGGATCAAAACTTGACTGGATTTAGGGGTGTGTCTGTCTCTATGAAGACTTCTATAGAAACCATGTTACTGTGTTACCTGCAGTGAAGGAACGAAAACGAGGCTGCACCCTGAAGTACAACCTCTCATGGTAGATGAAGCACAGACAAAATGCTACAGGCATGATTACACAGACTGCACAAGAGATCAGAAGATCATAATTTTCACCACTAACTTTAAAACCTATAAAATTACACAATAGTTGGTAATATATTAAGCTGAGGACAGATTCAGGTATATATACAAATAATTTGGCATTCTCCTCATATTCTGAGGGATGGATATGGTTGTAGAGAGAAACATTTCAGGTCTAATTTAAGCAGTATCTATATTTATGAGATATCAGCCAAAAATAAGAAGTCTTTAACAGAACATATCTTTCAGGTGTTTTCTTTAAGTAAGAAAATCTTACAGAATCGGGTACTATGTAAGATTTAAAAAATATCTGCTGTTTTAAACTCAGTGGAAATGTATAAGGAGAGTAATGTTGTTGCACAGGTAACAGTCTTTACAGGAGGTTCAACTTTCACATCAGTGAAAACTCACGCGTTTGTGTCTCATAATATAATTTTCCCTGCACCTGAGGTACATATTCAATAGCTCTTGTTGATCCATATAAATCAACCTATGCACACATGCATTCCTAAACAAAGCTGTCTAGGGGGCTAGATGGCTTATGTGCATGGTTTACAGGATTTGGTCTTCACTTCTCGAAAAAGTATTTTGAAGCCAGTCGTGATAGGAACAACTGAAAAGATTTGGCATCTGACTGTGCACCTTACCCTATGGATGGTGGAGCACAGTAGGGACCCATGTCATAGGTAGCTGCCCCTTCATGCTGGGCTCACAGCATCAAGTTGAGAAGGTGTAAGAAAGTTTACAGTCCCCCTTTCCTGCTTCCTTGCATTTGTGGACAAACAGTATCATTTGCCAACCTAACTTTCTACATGAGCCTTATTAGCTCTGAAAAGACGGGCAGTGATATTAAGCATAATCATCAAGACATGCATGAAGGGAAATTGAGCAACCATTTAATTGGCAGCTCTAAAGGAAAGGGAAAGAAGACACATTCTTCTCACAACAGCACACCTCTTTCAAAGACATTTTTTATTTTTACCTGCTGTTTTTAAACAAAATAATTTTATTCTGGGCAGCGTGTTTCTGGAAACAGCCACATAATTGCTAACTTTATCTTCTGCTGCCAGTGTCTATTTAATCACCTTCTGGCTGCATTCACAGCCCACACACTGATGCAAAATATCATCCTGTTCTGATCCTTCACCTGTTAGAGCCCAGGCCCAAATACCTCTCTAATGCTGAATGAGCAAACACCAAGTCAATGTGAAAGCCAACCAGGCATAACTTGCTCTAGAGAATATTTCTGTGCACATTTCCTTTTTCCATCTCAAATATAATACAGCCTAAAAATATGACCTGGAGGATGCTGGAATTCAATAGGTACTGACATTTAGGTATTTTTAAAAAGCAAATGCTTTTGCTCTATGTTAAAATATTCTTATTTAAATTTTATAAAAAGACATCAGAACCTGGTGTTAGCATTCACAGTCTCTTCCTCAGGGATGCTGGCCACCAGCAGCTTTGGTTCTGCAATCTACCAACACCATTGAAAATTAACTGTTTTCCTGAAGTCTTGAGTTGCAAGGTTAGGGTTGCTGGTGCCTGAGTTTGGCGCTGGCGTATCCACTTAAGCCAATTTGGGACAATTCTACACAAGCACTGCAAACCCAGCTTTAGGCACCTGGGGACTTCAGAGTAGGAAAGTAAAGCATTTTGCAACTCTGTTGTGGCCATTTTGTGCCCAGGTGCCTGAATGCCATCTATGGTTCACTTTGGGTACCTAAGCCCTTGTTTAGATATGGCCTTGAAGCTTATTTAGACATTCAGGAATTTTGGTGTAATGCCAGTATTTCAAAGCTGCAGAGGAATTTCCGTGCCTAATCCAGGAGATAAGGCTGCGATATGTGTCCCTGGAATTTACAGACATGCCCAGCGCCAGCACGAGGCAGCTGCACAGCTCTCTACTCAGACACGTATCTTCCAGGCACTTTGGGAATGAGCAAGGGGCCAGACACCTTTCTGGGACTCAGAAGCTATGTGGGAGGTAGTATAACAGGAGTTAGGTTTTACGGCTGCCAAAAAAACAGATCAGTAGGAATTATTTTGGTACTCATCTGTACAAAGATGGTGCAATGCAGAGAGAAATCAGGCTGTTGCGTTTACCACATGTGTACTTTAACCATGTATGAACAAGCTGCGTTCTATTGTCTTGCTGCAGAATATGTTATTTCCCCAGGAAAAGGGTAAATACTATCTTTCCACACAGGGAAGCAATACTTTTCTGGATTGGAAGGGACAGCTGGCTTGTGTCTGTTGTGGCACTTTCCCTCTGTGCAGTTGTCAGGATGCAGCACAATGCTGGCTGCTGGAGTAAAATAGAATTTTAATGAACAAGCTGCAGGGAGAGAAATAAAATAAATTTGTCTCTATCCAAGTGATCAGCCACTAAACATGCACATAAAATTCAGATATGGCAGAATAGCGAGTGAGTGTCTGTGATCAGTTTAGATTTTTCCTTTCATTGACTTTCTCATATAAAATCTGTCCTGGTGCATCTATGTGAATACAAATTTACCTTGAAATTACACCTAAATCCCAGCTTGTTAGTAACTAGCTTGTTATTGCTGCTAGTACTGTCTGTAGCTGTTGAACACCTTATATTTTTTGCTGCTACTTAAAAAGACTCACTTTATGTAAACAATCAATTTATCTGGTGTGATGTATTTTTGCCTCAAACTCAGGCTGCGTTTATAAACAGTGTATTACAAAGCAGCCTCCACTGTTCTCCTGGAAAACCATCACACAAAGTTTCCTTGGAGAACATGGCAGACCCCAAGGTTATGTTGTCTTTTCTATGTTGTCCAGCTGTGCCAAGGAACAACTCCTTTGGGGGGCACCTCGGGGAAGCTGCATCTGGCAGAAAATGGGTGGGAGGTAGACTCTGGATCCAGTGTTGAGGCTCAATCTTGCTGCCAATCAGAGCAGCATTTTTAAAATCCCTGACATTAAATCAGACAATGAATTCAGATTGGATAGATTTTTAATTTATTTTTTTAAATTAACACTTCTGCAATATGCAAAAAGGAAGGTGAGACTCGGAGGCATGGCCCTGTACTGTCAGCACTGCCTTATAGCAGCTACAGCAGTAGGACCATAGGGACAATGTCTTTGATACAGCTTATAGCCAGACTGATGAGAGGATGAGTTTGGACAGAGGAGCAGCCCAAATAGTAAGTTTTAGTGCTTCCTTTCACTTTTTTGATGTTATGAATTCAAAATGCCCAGTATCACACACACAGAACAGGAACAAAGCTGAGTCAGAGTGGGAGCACAGGAGTGAAACCCAGACCCACTGAAATGATGGCAAAGGTTTCATAGCCCTAGAATGACCAGTGTTTTTCTTGTGTTTGCCAGTGTCTGCTACAGATCTGTGTCTCTTTTCCTAGGAGACAGCAGTGATATGCACCCAAAGAAGGGAAAAGGGAGCAGGAAATTTGCAAATCTTCCCTTGATAGTGACAGGAAGGTCACTAAACTTAGCTCAGCCGAGAAGCCAAAATAAGGGATTGTGGAAGGAAAAGTCTGCATTTTTCAGTCCTGACAGCAGGGCTGGCTGGGTATTTTTCCTGACTTGAACTGATTTCATGACACTCAGTGAGAATCAGGCACCAAACTTCTATTCCTGCATTTCAAAATCACTGCAGCCCTACAAAAATAAGTAAATAACAGTTGTTTGCTCTTTTTCTCTAGGTTCCTGCATATATCTCAGGACTTTTCCTAGGAGCACCTATCTCAGCCCTTTGGATCTCATGGATTTCATTTCCTGCAGTCTGTATGTACTTTCCTAGGAACACTCAAAGCCAATGAGAAAGTATTGACTTTGTGATAAGAAAAGAGCAGAGATACAACATGCCCCACAGAGCAATATGCTGTCAGCCGACCACCTGGCTAAGGGGGCCAAGTGGCCTCATACATGAGTGTTGCATTTTTCTTTCCACTCCTTGCCCAAGGCAAGGGGGAACTGAAGGGCCCGATCCAGAGTTTATTGATGGAACACTGAATCTCCCTGCTGGATTTGACTTCACCATGGATTTTGGCAGCGGTTC
>NW_009954194.1:1840703-1871871 GCF_000747805.2 Chaetura pelagica | reverse complement strand
AACATTTTCCAGCCTTGGAGAGGATTGAAATTAGTCTCTGTGATAGGCTCTTCTCTTTTCTTTTTAACCTGTAATTCTTTTTCAATTGGAGTTGTCTGTAGGGTAGCTAAGTTAACACTTCCCTCTTGGGTGACATTTTCTTCTCCAGTCTACTATCTGGTATTAGAAGCTTATAGTGACTTCTTCCTCCCTGTGCCTCTGATTCCTGTGGAGGCTCCATAACTTCTCTATAAAGTGCTATGGGCATGAACTCTACCCTTGACCTTCTGTACTCTATCTAGTTGGTCTAGGTAAATAAACAGGTACTCTTCAAAGCCTCAGCCAGGAGTGAACCCTGCTACTCCTGGCAGATGCAGTCTCTGCTTTGACAGACAAGCCTCTCTGAACAGCTGTGGATGCATTTTGTGATGCAGCAGGACATGCTGCACCTGCTTCACAGAGGAGATCAAGACCTCTTTATATGCCTCTACTTCTTCCAGTAAATCTGTATGTGGGAAGCACACTCACAGTTATGCTAACATCTATCAGGAGATGGTACTGAACTACAGAAAGAGAGTAAATGTTTTTGTGAGGTTGCATAGGCTAATAAAGTGACCTAGTCCAAAATACAGTAGGAATCTCACTTCTAATATCAATCATCTTTGAATCAGGACCTAAATTAACTGCCCCTCTGTTTTGTCAAGCAGTGATTCTTGTACCTTTTGAAGTGACAATTCTGCCTTGGGATAGGACATTGCAGGGACCTGAGAGGCAAATCCATTCTCTGCTTGTCTGCCCTCAAGAGAAGGGATGAGTGTTGCAGGTTTGATGAATAAGAGATTCTGATTTATTTTGATGAGGTGGCATTCCTTGAGGGATTTGTAAAGACAACTGGGTTTCTTGCACCACCAATCTCCTTGAAGAATTCTAACATATATTGCCCTAAACTTCAGCCTGGTGTGTTTTGTGTAATGTCTGGAGGATGCAAAGGTAGCACACACACCAGGACTCCAAGAAAGCAACAAGAAATAAAAGAGAAAGGAAGAACAGGAAGAAGAAAAGCCTGTTGTTTTTTATATTTATAAAAGGCATTGAATCCCAATGCTCCCTCTCTGTTGTTCATGTCTTGCTGTGCTATCTCTCAGGCAGACTATGAACTCCTCAGTACAGACACCTGCTTAGTTTATTTGCACTCATAAGATGTTCTTTGAATAAATTGCTAACAACTACAACAGTAATAATATTGCACAACAATGGTATTTACCATAGCTAAAGCAGACAATGGGGAGTTCCCTAACCCAGAGCAAAGAAATAAGGAGTTTACAAGTGCAACACAATTAAGAGGTACTAATATAATTAATTATTATTAACATCTGTATTTCTATAGCAGAAGGAGCTACAGTCAGATTCATGTCCCAGGGCTGCACAGTGCTGTTTAAAAGCATAACAAGATTCCTGCCCTGAAAAAAGATACATTCAAAAGTGTTTCTCTTGCAAAGTGTTCAGAGATGAGGGAATAATGTACCCCTGAAGAGCAGCTTGCAGGACTCCTAGGCAATGCAGACAGAGGAAGAATAATGTTCCCATTATGCAGATGGGAAGCATGAAGATTTGCATTACCTGAATCCAAATCTCCTGGTGCCTAGTTCTATGCCTTCACTACTAGGTTGTTCTTAAGTTATTGCTTAACAGTATCGAACATTTATAAAAATTCCTTCAGTATTGAATCTTTTAGATATTCAGAACCTAGCTATCTAAATTTATTCTCTTGAGCTGATGCTGGATTCAATTTCCTAAAAGTTTAAGATATAAAGCATAATACTATGTGCATAGGGAGTCTTAAAGATAAAACTAATGAGATACAGATAGAAAATGATAGTACAAACTTTCTAACTCCTGTCTTAATAAAGCACAATGTTCCAGTACACTGAAAACTGTACAAGAAATATTTTATTACATCAAATATTACAAGATTACAGGGCATAGCTGACTCTTCAGATGACAACAGTTCTTTTTTGGGGGGGCACTATTTTCCTGAAATATTTCACTCAACATACATGGTTTTATTTTGCATATAACTCTTTAAATGTAAAACTTCTTCTCTTTCATCTTCATTTTTCTCAGCCCTAACATTTGCCCTTGATATTCTCTGAGAAAGTCATCTAGGAAAAGAATAAGCTGCAATTCTTTAACAGAATGAGATACACATGAGACACTTCATGCTTTGTACAATCCAGGAAGAAAACAACTCCACTATTAATTTCCTCCCTTTTAAACTACTAAAACAGATGAGACACCACTAAAATAAAAATCTAAAGATGTCACTTCTTCTCCTAAACTGTGATATTGCTAAAACTGCCAAAATAGCAGTTTTGCTAGTAGGCTTTGCTAGTAACCCTTGCACTCCAGAGCTCCTCTTCTGTCTGATTTCTGAGGATGCAAATTTCTTTATTGGATACCTTCTTGCTGCCAACTCCTGTGTCAGCTCAGGCTTTTAATGCAGAAGATTCCTGATTAAATCTCAGGTGGGTCAATCAAGATGGCTACCAGCAGACTAATGCTTGGTGCTGGTATATTTTTTATATCAAAAATTATATTAAAATAATTCCTTCTTCAGATGGTAAATCAAGCACTCCAAAGGCAGGAAGTGCTAATATTAATGTAGATTTTTGAACCTCATGGTACTAACCATGAGACCATCCATTATGATAGCTTTTAATTTCCTGATCACCATCCATTTTTCTCACAGGACCCATGTGCTCTCAGGGCACTGAACTAACACAAAGGCTAAAGTTTATAAAGCTAAACCATCTTTTTATGGTGTGTATAATTTGTCCATGAATGCAACTAATACTCTAGACTCAGGCAAGTAAATGGACTTTGGATGCACTAACCAATTTTATTCTCCTGTAATTTATTCTCCTCCCTCAAAATCTAGTCAGGAAGTTGTTTCCTGAAAATATCTGTATTTTTGTTGAGTTTTTTGTGTACATATTTACTGCTGAACTGTTGAGGCTGGGGGAAATTAACACACAACATTTGTTGGAATATGCCTGTAACATGATGATTCTATAACCAGGAGGCTTCTTGCACTTTCAGGCTATCTAATCCAGCTTTCAGTTCCTATCTGAGTTTTTGCCATTGGTTTCTTCTTGCTGCTGAATTCCTGGTGAGACATGGAGTCCTGCTAGTCCCCTGCATTACTGATGTAGGTTTTTCTTCTGATCCTATGTCAGGCCAACTGATAGATGAGATCATAAGTAACATCATGACCTCTGTACAGAGATGGCATATGACTGCTGCTCTTCTGCAGTTCCGTAACTACCTTCCTTCACTTTCTGGATCTGCAATGACTCTGCATGATCTACATTCCTCAGCAACCTTTTCCTTGTTTTCCATGGTTAGGCCAATAACAATGGAGAATCTGGTTATCTTTATGATTTCTTGACTTCCTTTTTGTCTTCCCAGGGCCAGCAGCAAACTGCACCTTGTGAGGTGTGGAGTCTCTGACCTATGAGCAGCAAGAAGAAATGCTTCCTACACAACGGTGAGATGCGCCTGGACAAATTCCCATGTGATGTGCTCTAGGTGACCTTGCTCTGGCAGGGGGCTTGGACTAGATGATCTTTTGAGGTCCCTTCCAACCCCTAGGATTCTGTGATTCTGTGATTCTATGCATTGCAAGGAGACTCGACTGTGAAATCAGGAATACCTTCTTGGATCTCTCAGCTGTCATAGTTCCCTTAGAGTGTTGATTCTAATTATCTAATACAGAGGCTGAGCTTTTGGGAATGATGTCTTATGCCCACTTCCCTAATAGGTATCAGTGCACCTTTAGTCCACTGTGGCTTAATATCTGAACACAGTGTGGAAGGTATGCTTCTATATAACATAGTTGCAGCTTCTCGGTGACAGTTCTTCTTGAGTGTCCTGCAGACAGTACACCTTCCCAGAAATAGTGCAATTCCATATTAAGAGTATGACATCAAAAAGAGAAAAGCATGTTCCAGTCTTTTTCCAGAGTTGGGCCACAATTTCAAGGAGTTCTCCTTGCTGGGGAAAGGAACACACTTTTTACACTTCTCACTGTTCTCTCCAAACTCAGATAATAAAGCAGTTTTATTTCACTTACTTTGGTACATTTATCCATCTCATGATGAAAACTCTCAAGTCAGCTCACATTACTGCTTGGTCTGCCCTGTCGTCATCCTATACTTGGTAGGAGTGAATTTCTTTCTACGGCACTAGGTCTTTGCAATTTAGTGAATTCTAGAGTGCAATCTCTCTTCCTGCTATATTCTCACTGGTACTGCACTCACCATCCACAAAGGACTATGTACAATACAAAAAGCAGACTGTGAGATTAATCCAGCTAAATGCAGATATCTGCTATGCAGACAGTCCACATCTGAGTTAGTCCCTTAAGGTTATCTTACTGGCAAGAAACAGGCACTCTTACATCACAGTGCAATTCCTCTTAGAGTAGGCAAGTAAAACAGGTCAAATGAATCACTACTTAAAAATGTCTATTTCTGACCATGGAATATAAACTGAGTCCTAGGTGATTTGTTCAGCTGCTGTCATCTGCATTGTAGATACATTTAAATTAGATGAAACCTTCTCCCTGTCTCTGTTTCAAGTACTGACTCTCCTAATCAGTTTTTTTCCTCTTACAGCACTGGAGATCTGGTGATGCCCATGGCATGTGTAGAGTGCAAAGTGCAGTGGTTTCCTTATGAAGCTTTCCAATCATCATCACACCATCATCCTCCTGACCCCCAAATTAAACTACTGAACATATTTTTCTTTCACTCCTTTCCTAAAAGAGCAAATATTTTTATGTCTAAGAAATCCATCAGGAAAAGGTTTAGCATTCTGGTTACTGGACAGTTTCAGCTGTGACCAGGCCTTCTTCTGAAGTTGGGGTCTCTTTGCTGAATAAATGCAAACTTTCTGTGGCCAGAGTGATAATAAGTGAAAAGTCACTAATTCTGTTACCAGTAGGGTTACACAACAGCAGTTGGTGGTTATAGAAGCAAAAACATGTCTCTTGTTCCCTGGATGAGCTTTGTGACCCTCTGTGTGATTCCTGCCATGTTTCATGTTTCCGCTTGAACAGTTGAAACCTGGCAAAGAGTAAGCAACAGAAAGTGGGATCTCTTCAGGGCAAAGGCTGGATAACATTAATAATAGACTGCTACCATCTCTTTCCTAGTTGTTCACTGACAAGGCTGTATTTCTGTTCTCTGCTATGCTGAATTTAAGATGAAAGATTATCTTTGGTGATTCTCTTGGATGAGTTAGGTTGGTACGCTTATACTGAATGATCATAAACAATATTTTTTAATTAGAAGGAATAGTTTATTTTCTCAATGTGCAGAGTCATGCTCTTAGCAATGGAGAGCTATAGGCAGTCTCAATCCCTGTAATCATAGAGGTGAAATTCCCAAGTTTTGCGTTTCCTGTTAAGGCCTGGAGCAGGTGAATAGTCCTGAAGCAGGACCTAAATGGTACACAGTGTCTGGGCAAACACTTTTGAAGTACCCATGTCCTTTCCTTCTTACAAATCGTGAATAGATTGTTATTTTTCTCCTTGGAGGTTGGGAAGAAATCAGTTCAGTTCCCAGTTCCTGTTCTGACTTTCAGCAATGCAATACCTCTGACCTCTAAATGTCTTTGAAAAATGCTTTGCTAATCCTGACATTTTTTTCAGTTTGCAGCTATCTGACTGATTTATAACAGTTTCAAAGGGAACTGAGCACCCCATCTATTATCAATCAAGCCTCACCTCTTGCTAAACTGTAGAAAGACTATTCCAGCTGTAAGCTGTAAGCTTGTTACTCACCAGGCACCATGTGCCAGCAGAGAGATTAGAGGTCTTGAACTTTATGGAGAGCATTCTCATAGCACTTGCAGAGTTATGTACAGTTGTCACAAATTTCCCATGCACCATGATGAGCATATGCTACACTTATGCAGGACAATGCTATTTTCATTCAGATGTGTGGTGGGCAAGGCTTTGATAATATATTTTAATGTCAGTCTGTTTCTTGCAATACCAAGTGTATCAAGCAGCTGGAAGAAGCTTCGGAAACACAGGACTCCCGGACTAGCTGATTTCCTCAAGTGACTGAAGGCGGAATTCATCTTACCTGACTTTAGTCTAAAAAACAGACATCTATCCCAAAGTAGTTTGGAATGTTTTGGGTTTTTTTTTACAGCAGGTGGGATGAATATGCTGCTGCAGGTGCTTCTTTATGTCTGTTGACTTTGGACGGCATCTAAACAACCACTTCGATTAATTCCTAACATTTAGATGGCTGAAATCAGGTGAGATGAAGCCATCCTAATCAATGGCAGGGTTCCTAAGTTGCTAATTTATGGAAGTAAAGAATGACAGTGTTAGAGTAAATGAGCAGTCTAGCAATCCCATCTGTCTCCAATAGTGACAAGTATCGTACCAATGTAGTTGTAAAATAATGCAACTTCATTGCTTGTTTGTTTGTTTGTTTGTTTAAGTGTGACTGCTTTTTTCTCCTGACTGCTTTTTTCTTTAATCATTCTCAACAAATCTTTCATGAAGACTTTCTTCCCTGGAACAAGACAAGTAACGAACATTGTTTAAAATCCAGGATGTGTGTATCTCCAAAAGATTGTATTCAATTGCTTTATCCTCACACCAGCTGGTGTGCTACAGACACTACAATTCAGCCTTTTTTACTTGTACTTTTAATTGTTCTGGTGTTGGTCTGCATTAGATAGCTGCAGAGAATCCGTAGTGCTGCACAAGAGCTGGAGAGCAGGAGGTGGCAATTAATGTTTTCCGAGTCCATCCCTTGCAAACCCCTATGTGATAAAACACAATACAATGATGAAGTGATACCATGGCTACAGCAGAGTTCTACACCTCTTGTAAGTGAGCCAAGATCAAAGAGACCTTACTGAAACAAAGGATTTAGCTACACTGGAAAAAAAAGAATGCAATTAGGTAATTTTGATACTTGCATATCCACTTTTTCCATAGCAAAGTGAGGAATTTAACTTGGCATTTTACTGTAGACTAAATAGTTTTTTATTAAAATGCTATTTTTTTTTTGAGAAATAAAAAATTTCCAAATTCAAGAAAAACTGATGTTGATATTTCATCCTGAAGTCTTGTAGGATAGAAATATATATTACACAGGATTAACCATTCACCATTTTATTAATATGCTGAAGACTACACAGACTTCAGTCTTTCAGCACTGTGTAAGGAGGGAGGTTCTCAGTTCAGTCATTGGTGGCTGCAGCATGGCTGGGCTCTTCACAAAATCACAGAATCTTAGGGGTTGGAAGGGACCTCGAAAATTCATCTAGTCCAATCCCCCTGCCAGACTAGGATCACCTAGAACACATCACACAGGAACATGCCCAGGCAGGTTTTAAATGTCTCCAGTGAAGGAGACTCCACAACCTCTCTGGGCAGCCTGTTCCAGTGCTCTGTCACTCTCACAGTAAAGAAGTTTTTTCTGATATTCACATGGAACCTCCTGTGTTCCAGTTTGCACCCATTGCTCCTTGTCCTGCCACTGGACATCACTTTAAAAAGCCTGGCTCTGTCCTCCTGACACTCACCCTTAATGTATTTGTAAACATTGATGAGGTTGCCCCTCAATCTCCTCTTCTCCAAACTAAAGAGACCCAGCTTAAGTTTCTCCCCATGCAACTCTCCAGCTTGTCTAGGTCTCTCTGAATGGCAGCACAGCCCTCTGGTGTGTCAGCCACACCTCCCAGTTTAGTGTCATCAGCAAACTTGCTGAGGGCACACTCTATTCCTTCATCCAGGTTGTTGATGAAAATATTGAATAGTACTGGTCCCAGTACCAATCCCCAAGGGACTCTACTAGTCACAGACCTCCAACTAAATTCTGTCCCATTGACCACAACTCTTTGACTTTTTCCTTTCAACCAGTTCATGATCCACCTCAATACCTGATCATCAAGACCACACTTCCTCAGTTTATCTACGGGGATGCTGTGGGAGACACTGTCAAATGCTTTACTGAAATAAAGATAAATCACATCTACCACCCCACTATAATCTATCCACCTAGTTACTTCCTCATAGAAGGCTATAAGGTTTGTCAAACATGACTTCCCCTTGGTAAAACCACGTTGACTACCCTTAATGACCTCCTCATCCTTGATATGCCTAGAAATAGGGCCAAGAACAAGTTGTTCCATCACCTTTCCAGGAATGGAGGTGAGGTTGACTGGTCTATAGTTACCTGGGTCCTCCTTTTTGCCCCTTTTATAGACTGGAGTGACATTTGCTATCCTCCAGTCCTCAGGCACCTCTCCTGTTTCCCATGACTTACCAAAGATCATGGAGAGTGGCCTAGCAATGACCTCTGCCAGCTCCCTCAGCACTCGTCAGTGCTTTCCATCAGGACCCATGGATTTATTGATGTCCAGGTTGCTTGGTTGATCCCTTACCCAATCTTCATCTACCAAAGCAAACTCCTCCTTCATCCTGACTTCTTCTGGGGCTTTAGGGATCTGGGGCTCCTGGGGAGAGTCTGCAGCAGTAAACACAGAGGCAAAGAAGGCATTCAGCACCTCTGCCTTCTTTATATCCTGTCACCAGGGCACCCACCTCATTCAGCAGTGGGCCTATATTGCCTCTAGTGTTAGTTCTGTCTGCAGTGTATTTGAAGAAGCCCTTTCTATTGTTTTTGGCCTCACTTGCAAGGTTTAGTTCCAAGGAGGCCTTAGCTTTCTTTATTGCCTCCCTACATCCTCTGACAAGTCTTATATTCCTGCCAAGGCCAGACCTTCCATCCGTGATCCATAGATTCTCTTTTTCCACTTGAGTTTGCCCAGCAGTTCCTTGTTTAACCATGCGGGTCTCCTGGCTCCCTTACTTGATTTCCTACCCATTGGGATGCTCTGATCCTGAGCTTGGAAGAAGTGGTCCTTGAACGCTGACCAGCTATCTTGACCCCCTTTACCACCTAGTACCCTTTCCAATGAGACTTTCCTTAACAAGTGGTTGAAGAGGCCAAAGTTGGCCCTGCAGAAGTCCAGGGTTCTGGTCCTGCTAGGTATTCTGTTCCTCCCACACAAGACCCTGCACTCCACCATCTCATGATCACTGCAGCCAAGGCTGCCATTGACCACCACTGCTTCAACCAGACCATCCTTGTTGGTGAGTACAAGATCCAGCAGCTCTCCTCTCCTAGTTGGTTTGTCCACCATTTGTATCAAGAAGTTATCATCAATGCATTGGAGGAACCCCATAGAATGTGAATGTGTGCTACCTGCCCATGACAGGTGTAACCTGAGTAACAAAGCTTATAGTGCGTTCAAATGCAAAGTGGAAGCTTATTTTTGGTATGGGACAAATCCTGCTCTCTTGTTCCAGTCATGAATTTTGCTGTGTTCAGTTGGACTGGTCATCTGGAAAAACCACCAGAGAAAGACAGCACTGGCCCAAGAACAAACTGCTGTCCTCTTTATCTTAAAAGACGTGTTTTTGAAAGGAATCAAAGCAGGTTTTGATGACATTTTTCTCTGTGCATGATAAAATAAACCTATAAAACTCCACTTGTCCCTTCCCCCTCCCTGCTTCCCCTCTTGATTTACAAAGGTGGAAAGTTTCAGGATGTCTTAGATGTAGACAATAAAACATTTTTCAAAAACACATTAAGAGTGTCAAAAACCACCTTTGAGATGAGTAACAACTCTTAAAGTAATGGATTAAATCAAGCCAAAACCTTTGCTGACATTTTGATTGCATTTGTGTTAGTCAGTTTAATGAAAAATTAACTTTACACATAAAAAATTTATTGTAGCTTCTTTTATTACCTAGGAAGGAAAGTTTAGGGTAGCCAACTGAACCATGCTTCTTCATGGGTTGTCACTTTATACACACTTTATATACACTTTATACACTTTATTATTGTAACTTATGAGGATGTTTGTAAGCAAAGGAGTGTTATTTATTCTGCAGTACTCCCATTTGCTCACTTGTTATGCTCATCATGGCTCTATGTAATAAACTTGGTAATATCACACATTAATGTGGTTATTTAAACTATAAGTGCTATAAGTTAATGTGCAAATGCCTTGCAGTTTTCCCATGTTTACTCACAATTTTGAAATTATGTTCCAAACGTGCTATGAGCCTGCGAAGAATCATACATTTTAGTGGAATAATGTATGGGAAAATGTACAATTATTTAATAAATACAGAAAAACTGACATTAATGTCTCTATGGCATTGGGTGTGTCTATTCATCAAAATGATTGCTTGATACTTATTTGTGGCAGATGAAACATATTTAGTGCCATTTCATGTAAATTGCTCTGACAAATACTTGTCCAAATCAGTTCAAACTTTGGAAATAGTTACAATATTGTTGAAGTCTCTCTTGTTTTCCAAAAATTGCAAAAATGAAAAGCAGCTAAACTGCAGCTACCCAAAGGAAAGAACTCTGGTGATTAACTTTATCATTGTTTATTATGTATTTTGTTTTGCATGCTGACCAGATCTATAGATCTATAATTCTCCTGCATGATTTAAAACAAAAGCTCGAGACCTTAGAAAGTAATTCCTAAGAAAGTAATTTTTATAAGAAACTGTTATTTTCTGATCGACTTAAAAGTACACTGAATATTTTTTCCTTTGTTCTCCAAACCAGAATGTGAATCTGTGATCAATAATGTAGCACGTATCCAAGTATTGAAAAGACACAGGTTTTCTCTTGCCTAATAAAAGTGATTGGACTTCCCATAGTAGAACAACTTTGTGCTGAAATTGATAAACTTCAACCTGACTTTTCAGATGTTGATTATTTTAATTCATGAGTTTCATGCACTGTACCTGTTCTTTAAATACATTTTTAGACATCTAACGGAGTACAAAAAGTCTGTATTAAAAAGTTGATCAGATGAAATTACATCACTTTCAAAAGCAGATGTTCCCATTAGTCAAAAGAAGCCATTGATTTTTCAGAGTACTTCCTGATCCTCCTGAGAATGACAGTGATGAGGAAACCTCTTGGTAAAAGCCAGTGATGCAAATTTGAAACACCATTTTACTGACAGATGATAGCTATTAATTTGCAGAGATGTGTGTGCTTTATTGCTTATGCCTGTAAGTGAAAAGTCCTACACCAGAGTAGCTCAAACTTAAGCAAAGAAATAACTGAGTAGAGGGGATACCTAGTGGGCCTTGAAAGTCAGTTTCTCCCAGTCTTATGTGAACTGTGCCTGGATTTCATGATATACTGTGCTTCGGATTCACATTTTCATCCCACCCTCCCACCCCCTTTCATTATAACAGATAAAAATACAGAATCTTCTGTTTCAAAATAACCCTGCAAAGTTCAGACCAAAGCCCTTTTAAATTCCATTATGTGAAATGCAGAAATCCTCTATGAAATGCTGCCAAGCATCTCCATGGCAACGTGATGTCACCCAGAGACAGAACAAGCATCATAGGATTTAGCTAAGACCATGTTACTTCCTTCATGATCAAAAAGGTGATTTTGAAAGCAGGGGCCCAGCTAGGCAAACAAACATCTTCAATCTAAACAATTTTACTCACCTTTGTGAGGAGAGAAACCACTTTCACTTCTCTCTGAACACAGGGCAGGGTCTAAATCACACAGACAAGAGACGTTATCTAAAGAAGAAGAGTGAATGGAGGACAAACTGTTATCAGTCAGTATACACCTTAAAGGCATGTGAGAAAGTGAGCCCAACTCTGCAGACTGACCAGTCCATGGGGGTCACAGCCCACAGCCACTGCTCATGGGCTCAGCCTGGGCAATAAGAATGTGGCTCACCTGTTCTGTGTCACTGAACAGATAACATTTCATTATGTTTACCTGTTTATGCACAATTCTGACAATTCTTTAAATGTTGGCTTGTCCTTCCCGTTTGGTTGCCTGGTGGATTTTGGACTGAGCTTTAAACTTGGGAGGGTGCATCCCTGTGATGTTGCTGCACTGCTTCACTATTATGAGCCTCAGCTAAGAAAAACCTCCCAGTCAATACACTTTTCCTCCAAGATTTTAACAACCTTTGGAGCAAGACAACAAGAACATAAATTACCCACAGAATCTGCTATAGGATGAGCAAAAATAAGATATTTTGGCACAGATTGGAGGTAAAGAAAACAGGAAAAGGGCTACTGAAAATCTTTGTAATTAGAAGTCCCACATACGAAAAATTGCAGAATCCTCTGGAGAAGCTGAACAGTAATATACGTTTTTCTGCCCATATGTTTCTGGCTTCTTTAGTGCCTCCAAATTCTGGAACACAGAGTGGCTGCTCAGAGGTGTGAGGCAGAACCAAAGCTGTGCTATGCTGTGATGAGGATCTTTTGCAAATCTGCATGTCAAAGTTCTCAGTAGTTTTAATCTGAGTTCACAGTCCTTGAAGCGTCAGTGAATCTAACACCTCATAATGAAACCCGGGCAAAACTGCAAAGCAAATGTGAGTTCAATATTTACGCAAATCTCAAGCACATTTCAAAGCTGTGAGCCAGCCCAGCTTTGTTGGGTTTTATAAGGTTTTACACTGAGAACAATTGGAAAAGTTATAATTGGGATATTAATTTCTCCAATTTTCTTCAAAATAGGCTAGTTTTTTCTCTATCAGTTGTAATATAAATAAGACAATGTGTTAATGGAGAAAAGCTGTTAACAATCACATTTAGGAACACTTGAAATAATGCACAATTTTAAAGTATTCTTTCTTGTGCTGATAGACTGAAGTCTTCATTTTTTCTAGAGAGATCTTAAAATATTAAATTAAAATATGTCCATTCTTACCTTTCATAATCTTTGCTGATCACAGAATCATAGAATCATGGAACTATTCAGGTTGGAAAAGACCCTTCAGATCATCGAGTCCAACCATCATCTCTACTCTACAAAGTTCACCCCTAAACCATATCCACCAACACCACAGCCAAATGACCCTTAAACACATCCAGGGATGGTGACTCAACCACCTCCCTGGGCAGCCTATTCCAGTGTCTAACCACTTTTTCTGTGATTTTTTTTTTCCTAATGTCCAGCCTAAGCCTACTCTGTTGCAGCTGGAAGCCATTCCCTCTTCTGTTGCTAATTACTTCTGAAAAGAGACTTCTCTACAATGACCTTTCAGGTACTTGTAGAGACTGATGAGGTCTCCCCTCAAGCTCCTCTTTCTCAAACTAAATATTCTCAGTTCCTTCAAGCATTCTTCATAAGATTTATTCTCCAGGCCCTTCACCAGCTTCGTTGCCCTCCTCTGTACTCTCTCCAGCATCTCGATATCTCTCTTGAATTGAGGTGCCCAAAACTGGACACGACACTCCAGGTGTGGCCTCACCAGTGTTGCATACAGGGGGACAATCACCTCTCTACTTCTGCTGATCACACTATTTCCAATACAAGCCAGGATGCCATTGGCTTTCTTGGCCACCTGGGCACACTGCTGGCTCCTATTCAGCCACTTGTCAGTTAGAACCCCCAGGTCCTTTTCTGCCAGACACTTTCCAGCCACACTTCCCCAAGCCTGTAGCGTTGCATGGGATTGTTGTGGCCCAAGTGCAGGACCCAGCACATGGCCTTGCTGAAGCCCAGACCATTAACATGAGCCCAATGATCGAATCTATCCAATTCTCTGTGTAGAGCCTCCCCATCCTCATGCAGATCAACACTCCCACCTAGCTTGGTGTCATCTGCAAACTTACTGATAATACACTCTATGTCCTTACCAAGATCATCAATAAAGATGTTAAACAGAAGCAGTCCCAACACAGACTTGTGTGTGTCTAAGTGGTGTAGGAGGTCTCTGACCACTTCCTCTTTAATTGTGATGACCTCATTCTGCATCTCCTCCCTGTCTACTAGCTCACATGGCTGTATATCCATGGAACAACTAGCTCCATTGCTAAAGACTGAGGCAAAGTAGGTGTTGACCACCTAAGATTACTAAGATTCCTTTTGCATCCAATAAAGGATGGAGATTTTCCCTAATCTTCCTTTTGCTGTTAATGAATTTACAGAAACATTTTTTATGTTATGCTACTAAAATTTCCTAAAGATTTACATAAAGATAATGTTGCCTTCCTTGAAGAACAGCCTCCAAATTTTCACATTTTTTATTTATGATGTGACATAGGAAGTCCAGTCTCTTCACCTCTCCCATTGCTCTTCTCTAGCTGATTTAAAACCAACTCATTTACACATCTTCTCCTCAAACTGGGTGAAAACTATATCCTAGGTCTCTGAGTCCAACTCCTTGTCATGTCATTCCACATCATATCAGTCATCTTTTAGACCTACTGAGTTCTATTTTAGACTCTAACTAAAGAGTCTATTGGGAGACCTTTCCAGAATCTGTTTTTTCTAATAATCAGCATTTGTCTCCAATTTTGCAGTCTATATGTATTCACATTTTCCTGCTAAGTCCCACTGAGTTTTCTCATCAGGGAAGATGGAAGTCAAAATCTGCTTTATCGCTGCTTTTGACAATATGCTTTGCCTGACCATCTTTATAACTATGTTTTGATATTAAATTTTTTTGCTCTACATTTTAATAAAGGCACTACCCATACCTCTCTAAGAAGTGTGGGTATTTCTACACCTGTACTTCAGCAGCAATTTTTTTGCAGCAAAACTGAGCTGTTTTCCAGAGCATAATTCCCCGCCACAGCCATCTGGGGTGAAGTCAATGAAGAATAACCTCTGTTATCCAGGTTTTTCACATTGGAGGGCTCTCATTTTCTTTAAAATCAATTATAATTATTTCTCACTGCTGGAGGATTGAGCTGAGATCAGCTGTTGTTCAGTATTTCTCAAGTGCTGGTTTGTAGGAAGACACTGAACCTTGGATTCAGACACCCTTGTTTAAGGAAACAACTTTCTATGGGGATCTGGTCCTGAAGGAATACCTTAGCTGGTATGTATAGTGCTTATGCAGCGATGATGGGAAATGTGAAGAAACTGGACAGCTGAGGTAAGGGTTTATTACCCTATCCAGTTGATGCTGGCCTGCTACAAGGTGTTCTGGTTTGTTTCGGTGCATTTTTTGGTAGAGGGGGAAGAGCCACAGGAGTGGCTCCTGTAAGAAGCTGAGAAGCTCCTCATGCTCCAAACCCACCCAAGGAGCCATTAGAGGGACAATAGATGTGCCTCAGCAATTAACATATGAAAGAACAGCTATAACACCTGAGCAGAGAAACACTTAGAGGGAGAAAAGCTGTGCTGGAGAGAGGAGAGCGGTGCTGGTGGTTGGTGAGGAAGAAGGGGAAGAAGGTGCCCAAGCAGAAGTTTCCTTACAACCCCTGGTGAGATGGCAGCTGTCCCCCTGCACTCATGGAGGAACGTGGTGGAACACTCCCTGAAGGTGCCAGGAGGGGTGAACTTTTCCAGTGGACTTGGATTTTGTGGCCAGAGGATTTGCTGTCTGTGGACTCTGATTACGCAGTTTTGGAAGACCCTGGTGCCAGGGGAGTTTGTTCCTGAAGTAGCCTTTGACTCTGTGGGAAGCCCAGGCTGGAGCAGCTCTAGACCTTGTGGGAAGGACTCATGAAGGAGAGGATCGTGGAGGACTGTCTCCCATGGGGAGGGAGGGACCTCCTGGGGAAGCAGGGAAGGACTATAAGGAATGCTTCTTCCTGAGGAGGACGGTGCGGCAAGAACCGCCAGCCTGTGAAGTGACTCTAAACCCCATCCCCTGTGCTGCTGGGGGGAAGGAGGGAGAGAAACTAGGAACAAAGTGTTTTGGGCCTAGAAGGAAGGGAGAGGTGGGGTAACATATGCAAGTCCTGCTCTGTGTGTTGTCTGTGTCCTCTGTGTGTTTGATTAGTGTGATTTTTTATTTTTTTTTTCCCCCAACTCTGTTTTGCCCGGGACCTTAATTAGTGAAGAACCCTTCTTGTCCTTTGTCTCGACCCAGGAGCTTTGTCCTCCTCATATCCCAGTGTGTGTGTGTCGGGGGGGATGGGACGGGACAGTTGAGTGAGTGGCCATGTGGCCGGTTCTTTGTCATTGGGCCCAAACCATGACACAAGTCCTGTCTCACTGGGCATGTGTCACTGGGCAAGTGTTAACTGTTTAGCTGCAGACATATTTCACAAGATTGTTGAGTTAACGTTACATGAATTATACACGGTTTATAAAATTATTATTTAATCAGTGGAAATTAAGTTCATAGATGTTTTTCAAATTTGAACTAGGACATCCATCAGCAAAACTGCTAAATTTTTAATCAGCTCTGCTGTGCTTGGTGTAGCTATCATTCTAAATTGCCTTCTCTCTGCTGGTCCTCTTGTTGCATTATAGATCTTAGCATTATCCGTTCTCATTGTTAATTGATTTTTTCAGCTCAGATTTAAGGCAGAATGACATGTCATTCAGTATTTTCATCAAAGGACAGTCTTACTTTTAACAGAAGTCCTTCAAATATTCGGATGAGTTGCTTCAAATGCTGTCCAAAGTTCTTCAGTTCTTCGAACGACTGAATACTTGAGGTATATTTTAAAAGCAAACTTGTGGCAAAGGTATAAATAGAAATTATTTTTTTTTTCTTTTGAAGTTGTGGAACAGTTTGATACACTCTGGCCTATATTTCTTTTGGGATTTTGTCACTTAACTCATTTCTGAAAAAGGTCCAGATGAAAAGAAACCATGAGGAATACAGTTTCTCCAGGTATTTAACCATCTCCCACCCCATGTAAAAATTCAGCTGCAAACCCAGTTTTTACCTGTTCTGTAAAAACGTTGGGAAATTCCCTTTAATGGTTATCATGAGAAAGATCACAGAATCACAGAATCATAGAATGTTAGGGGTTGGAAGGGACGTCCAAAGACCATCAAGTCCTACTCCCCTGCCAGAGCTGGACCAAAAAAAACTAGGGCAGATCACTCAGAAAGGCATCCAGACAGGTCTCAAAATTCTCCAGAGAAGGAGACTCTACAACCACTGTAGAGAGCCTGTTCCAGTGCTCTGTAACCCTCACAGTAAAGAAGTTCTTCCTCATGTTGAGGTGGAACTTGCTGTGCTTGAGTTTGAAACCATTGCCCCTCATCCTATCACAGGGCACAAGTGAAAAGAGGTTGTCCCTGCCTTCTTGACACCCAGCCCTCATGTATTTATACATTCATTAGATCCCCCCTTAGTCTTCTCCTCTCTAGACTGAAAAGCCCAAGATCTCTTAGTCTTTCCTCGTAAGGCAGGTGTTCCAGTCCCTTAATCATCCTCCTAGATCTTCATTGGACTCTCTCAAATAGATCCTTGTCCCTCTTGAACCGGGGAGCTCAGAACTGGACACAATACTCCAAGTGAGGTCTCACCAGGGCTGAGCAGAGGGGGAGAAAAACCTCCCTTGATCTGCTGGACATACTCCTCCTAATGCACCCCAGGATACCATTGGCCTTCTTGGCCACAAGGGCACATTGTTGTCCCACGGATAGCTTGTTGTCTACCAGGAATCCAAGATCTTTCTCCACAGACCTGCTCTCTAGCAGATCACCTCCTAGCCTGTACTGATGCATTTTGTTGTTCCTTCCAAGGTGGAGGATTCTGCATTTGCTCTTGTTGAACCTCATTAAGTTCCTCTTTGCCCAGCTCTCCAGTCTGTCCAAATCTCACTGAATGGCTGCACAGCCTTCAGGCGAATGAGGCAATCCTCCCAGCTTTGTGTCAGCACAGATATTTCCAAAGATGAGGAAAACTCCATATAATTTACCCCAGGAATAATGTGAAACACGTAGATACTATGGCTTGTTAGAGCCAAGCCAGGGAGGGGAGAGAGCATAACGCCTTCTCAGTCATGGTTTCTCACAACCCAACTTGCAAGATTTTCAGGACTGCCAATATCAGAAGACGGGAAGCCTTTTCTGGTAGAGGTACATTCATTGTGTTCCCTCAGTTGTACATATGACCAAGACAAGTTTGTTCCTAAAGGAATTCTGGATGCATGTAGGAAGCCAAGAAAGCTTGTCTTGACCCACCTGAAAAATCACTTAGTCAGATATCTTTTTAAGCACTATCTGTCTACACAAGCGTGTTATAAAGCTCACTATGCATTTTTAAGAATCCTGAGTTCACTCATCATCAGAATACTGATGATTCACTCATCATCACTCATGCTTGGGACTTCAATCTATTACCTATTATTTCCTAGTGGCATGACTTGACATACTAGGACTGAAGTCTAAAACTCAAAGTAATCATTTAAGTACAACCAGGCTTTGATATATGACAGTCAAGTTTAATGCAAGCAAGACAAATTTTTATATAGGCATAATGTAAATAAAGAAAGCCTCAATAGTTCATGTGGCAATTTTTTTTTATTCTTGAGTTTGTTTTGGACTTGGTTGAGCTAGGTTAATGGTTGGGATAGTTATGTTATGCTTAGACTGAATGATATTAAAGGTTTTTTCCAACCAGAATATTTATCTGATTTTGTGATTCCCTGAACATTTATAAAAGGATTCTGCTTTGGACAGCGGGACAGACAATGTGCTCATCCCAAAGACCGCCGGGGAGTCCATGCCGCGGAGCTGACTTGGAAGGAGTTGATCCCCTCTGGGACATTGTTGCAATGAAACAGTAACAATAAATTAGCTTGTTTTATCCAATCCACTGCCTGTGAGTGCCTGTGCGATCTTTTTTTTTGGGAATGCAGGCAGGAGCAGGTTGCTCTGATGCAGTAGGTGTAAGTAGCAGACATTTGGTGTAAGTAGCACCAAACCGGGATGCTTCCCCTGACACTTTCATCCTTTCAGCTCCAGATGGTGCTCTAACACTCAAACGAGCTGCCCAGGGAGGTTGTGGAGTCTCCAGCCTTCAAAAGTCACCCAGGCCATGGTCCTAGGCAGCCTGCTCTAGGTGGCTATGCTTGCTCAGCATTGTCCAAGACAAAATGGCCAGTGACCTGCTGCACTGCTTAGACACAGGTCATTTCATCCAAGTCCCTGAGGTGAAGGACTCTGGTGCGGAGGATCGTGCCGGGGAACCCTTACTCCAGCGGCAAAAGCACAAGGAGAGAGAAGTCACCCAAGCTCCCTCCTCACCCCCAGCCCTGGGTGGGAAGAGCAGCCTCCTGAGCAACCGCTGCTCTGACCCAGCGGGGCTGGGGCAGACAAGAGTGAAGGCGGCATTTTTAAACCCTGCATATCTGCCATTTCATTGCAACCAAGTATCGAAATCCTTGAGGTGAAGGGCTCCAAAGTGAAGGATTGCGCCTGGGACCCTTTCTCAAGAGGCACAAGCCACCTCAGAAGCTCAAGGAGAGAAAGGCCTCCTCGGCCCGCCTCCGCACCCCCCCTTATTGCCTTATTGCCTTAGGGGAGTCCTCAGGCAACAAAAAGGGACTTCAGGGCACTGAGATGAATGCTTGAGGGAGGGGGAGCACAGGTGTGGTTTTCTTCATTTCCTTCAGTGGTGGGGAACACTGAAAGGAACAGGAAAGCACAGCTGATTAACACATAGCTCAGAGGCTGGTGCCGTCAGTGGAATCTTTGGTTGACAGTGGGGATGTTTACATGGCATTGGGCCTGCTGGCCAAAGACTGAGTGGAAGTGACACTAGGGAGGCTGAGGGGAGACGGCATTGCTCTCTGTAGCTTCCGGAGGAGGTGATGTGGAGAAGGAGCCGCTGAGCTGAGTGACAGGGCACGCAGCAATAGTTCAAAACTGCACAAGGGGGAGTTTAGAGTAGCCATTAGGAAGTATTTTATCACCAAGACAGACAATGTGCTCATCTGAAAAACTGCCGGGGACTCTTTTCTCCCTCCTGCTACAGTCCATGGAGGTGGTACTTGCATTTGTCCTGACTGTGCTGGTCTTCCATCATGGACAGGATCATGTCCACCTGGCAGAAGTGCTAATTGCTGAATAGATGCAGCAGTGCAAAGAATACCTGCAATGGGTGATGACTTGGATTCTGTAGGTGTTTGAGGGAAAGGAGGAAGGTGTTCTCCCATCTGTGTTGCAGTTCTAGTTCCAGGAGTGTGCCTGGCGCTGATGGCTGTGTCCTGCTGGTTGTTCAGGGAAGTGAAGTTTCACCAGGGCAGTCACAGTGAGAAGGACAACTCCAGGCATGAGGAAGAAGACCTCAAAGGTGAACACAATAATGTCACATCTTTGGCTGTGTCCATCCCACTGCCAATACAGTGCTGCCCTCTTCCCAGTCCTGCAGGTTTCATCTGACAGGCACCTTGAATATCTGCACTGAGAGAATTTTTACAATGCAACAAGACAGTACAGTCACCTACCTGAGCCTGGAGTATGCGAAAGCCAGCTGTCAGTGTATTGTGTTGTGTTGTACTGTGTTAATTCTAGTCTATTCTGTTATTCAGTTTTTATCTAATAAATAATGTCAGGTAAGAGAAAGTGCAGCAGCATCTAGTAGTTTCTGAGTCACACAACACATTTGAGTAGAAACAAGTGATATTCTGGAAGTTACAGATTCTAGTACTCATGTAAATCTTCCATCCAGATGCTCTGTACTCCTCAAGTTCTTCCATTTGTTCAAATTCTCTTAAATTTTTGTATGTCTATTGTAAAAAGATAAGAAAGAGTTTCAATAGGACAATTTAAATCCTCTCTTGTATGCATAACCCAGCATCTATTTTGAAGCAGTTGTTTTCCAGCAATATATTTTGAATACCATATTAATTTTATGACCATACTTTTTCACCATTTTGTTGTTCATTTGGCTAATGTAAAACCAGTGACAATAACTAGTCGAACATCTAATCAGAGTTACAAAATCCTCTTATGATGAAACACAGATGAAATTGTCAAGCCACAAACTGTTGTTTTGTATAGCTCTGAAACCTTGCACAAACCCAAAGATCTGCATGGGTTCAATGGAGAATTAGAAATAAATGTTCATTTATTCAAGACATTTCATTAACCATTTTTCATCTTGTGACAAAGCTGGGTTAATTTTTAAGTCTCTTTTTAAGTCTCTTACAAAACCATAATGATTTGAGATTTTGTAACTAAAGATTTGCACTGGTTATTTCACAGATAATGCTCTGAGATTAATTTTGCTGATTCTTTCCCACTTCCCTACATTTGTAATTTATGCTGCATGCAGACAACAGGAAAAAAAAAAAAAAAGCCCCAAAAAACCCAAAGCCCCCACATATATACATATATGACAAATACTGTTTATTCACTTTGCACATCTAAGATCATATGTGCCCAAACTATGAAAAGGTTTTCAAATGAAATTGCACAATCAATTCCATATTCCACAGGTCTCCTTTTGACAATAATACTTGCCTCTGTTTTGCACATGTATATATTTAATGATAGTCACTGTACCTTAAATTACCAGTTGTATTGCTGATTATCTTTTCATCAATTTCTTTCAAACTCTTCGTACTAGCTTGTCAGGGTTTTTTTTTGTCTGTATTGGGGTGTGTGGTCGTTGCATTCATCAAGCTGGAGAGCAGGCAGTTATTGTAGAGATTTTAAATTTTTAAATTTTATAATTAAACCCCACTCTAGTGAAGACTTATGTATGTTCCTTACTTTAAACACATCATCTGTCCCGCTCACTAAGTCAAGAGGATTAGTGTTAAACACATGTAAATCTTAGTAGTTTCAGGGCCCAAATAGCGTTTTTTAAAATTATTTATTTTTTTATTTTTATTTCTGAACCTAAAGGAATTGATCTGCTGATAATTAGACACTAAGCAATTAGTTTCAAAGTACACTGATGATTACAGAAGGATTCATCCCGGGGCAAAGTTCTGTGTTGGGACTTAAAAAGCTTGGGTCAAGATCAGCCTCATGAAATAGCTTTGAATAAATCACTGAGGTTCAGATACCAAAGTCCTTCAGCTTCCAGGTGCCCAGGTGTTTGAGTAGAAACAAATTATATTCTGGAGGTTAGAGATGCTAGTACTCATGCAAATCTTCCTCTCAGCTTCCCTCCAGAGGCTCTGTACTCCTCAAGTTCTTCCATTTGTTCCAATTCTCTTAAATTTTTGTATGTTTAGTGTAACAAGGTAGGGAAGAGATTCAATAGGACAATAAATCCTCTATGCATAATCCAGCATCTATTTTGAAGCAGTTGTTTTCCAATAATATATTTTGAATATCATATTAATTTTATGAGCATAAGGCAGAGTGCTACTCCTGTAAAGCATGAAATTGTACATGCCCCCGTCACTCCTAGGTGTTAGCAGGCATGTACCCATGCTTTAGTTCCTTACATTTTTTTAAAAGCCAAAGCTGGATCCAGGCAGATCATGTGTCTTCAAGAGTAGGGGATCGCAGCTTTTGCATTTAAAGGTATTTGAAGACATGGTCTTTTTCCTGGTGACACTTATTACACTTCAGTTTAGCCAACAGGTGCTTTGGTCATACAAATTAATATAATAGAAAAAAAAAACAAAAACAAAAACAAAAATCTGAATTGTGACATCAGTGTTTAGGTACTCTTTAAACACAACCTAGTAAGTATATAGAAGCTATGCTCTACACCTCTCTACATTCGTATATATTCAGCAGTACTGGGCTAATCATACCATTTGTATTCCAGAGAATAGTGAGAGGTTACAGAAAGGTTTCGTGCCTTCTCCTCATATACCAGTTCAGTCAAACATGAGTTAGAGCTGTACTTCTTATTACATTATTATTAGCATAAGTTGTTTTAGTAAAGTAGTAAACAATTCATAATGAAATCTTCAAAACCATATATATTTGCCTTTCCCCCCCACTTTCATTGGTTTTTGATGAGAATTGTTTATTTCCTTCAAATGTTTAAAAATGTAGTAACAGTGTGTAGTTTTTCCACTCCAACTGGGCCTATGTGTTGGCTTTTTTTTCTGAGTAAAATGTTTGAAAACTTGGCGGCGTAGTGAAAGCAAGGAAAGTGCACGGAGAACCGAAGTTCTTAATCTCTTCTTAAAAGACATCAGTGCACAAAAGATGAAGTGGATGTCAGCTTGTAAGTACCTGGGGCCAGGTCTGCAGGGGGTTTAAACATCTCATTTCCACTGAAGTTTCATCATATATCCACGTGCTGGTTTAAATAGAAAGAACACTGTGACAGCTATGCTGCAGTTGCACAAAGCAATGCAAGTCAGGGAGCAAATCCCCATTGTGGTGAGCAATATAGAAATTACAGGGGAGCACTGTTCACCAGAGCCTTCACAGTGTTATCCTACTTCTTTTACTCTGATTTCTGTTGATATCGAGTATTCCAGGCAGGCACACTGCTATGGAATAAACCCCAAAGTGTCAATTTAAAAGAGGTTTGGATCCTCTAATGGAACAACAGCCACTTGTTTTTATAGAGTTTCAAAAGGTTATATTATTTTCAAAGAGTAAGGATGCCTCCAGACTGCTGAGTTTGACAGCCTAACATATGTCCAGGCTGCCTGCAAGCCCCACACAGCCTGTCATCCTTCTGGGAAGGAAGAGGCAAATGGCACAAGCAAACCTTAAGCAAGCACAGTGTGAGCAGATGGTGTTAATTCCAAAGTCAACTTGTGCACCTACGTTTGATCCATCTCAGGAGGGACAAACATACAAGATAGTGGTATGAGTTGGAACTGTCATTTCCTAGAGCTGGTTCATCCAAATAGGATGGACCTTTCAGTTTGAATTTGAAATGTCAGGTTCAAGTAAACCAGCTTTAAAGCCTGCCACAACTGAATTCCAGTCAAAGCTAGAAGATTAATTTTTTCTGCCAGTGAGACATCCAACTTTAGATAGATTCTTATGTACCAAATCCTCACAGACAACAAAAATATCAAGAATTTGGGGGAGGGGGGAAGGAAAAATAAAGTTAGAATTTTAAAAGACTCATGTTTATCTTTCACCTGAGAAGAGAACAAACTTCTAAATGTTACTAATGTAAAAAAAGGTCATGGGAGAGCATTTCTTAAACAAAGAGAGTATTTTTATAATTTGAGAGGTTTAAAGGTTGCAAAGGAGGTCGTTGTCAAGGAATTACTGATCTCTGATTTTAGAATTTGAGAAGGTAAGCCCAGCCTAGGCTGGTTGTCCAAGATCCCATGATGATGAATGGAAGAAAGGAAGTGTCTGCAGAGCCAATCTACCCCACCTGATACATGACTTTGTCTGGATCCATTCCTCTTCAAAGTTTCTGTTCTATTCTGCTGAAAGAGAACCAGAGCACTGTGGTCCTCAAGGACTGCTTTTACATGGCTAAAAAAAAAGACAAAGTTTTACTCTCAGTGGAAACTTTATGTCCTAATCAGTACACCAGAATTTTAAAAATACAATTTGCCTTCTCTTATGTTCTCAGCCAAAGCCTAGTGTGTATCTGAGCTGAAGTTCACAGCTTGAAATCTTTGACTGTTTCTCTTCCATTGTAAGTTTGTACCGCACCGAGCACACTGCTATCAGACAAATAAAAAGAATAATAAAACTCAATCATGCTTTTATATATAGAAGGCAAATCAATGTAAACACAGGGTTTCTCTAAACAGGAGAAAAGCGGAAGCCAGATGGCATGAAATCATTGATAGCTGTTTCATAAACTTTTCCTGCAATCAAATCTAATTGAAATAACACTAGATTGTAGGCTATAGCAGGTGGGCAGCACACACAGCTGTTTCTGCTAGATGATTTCCAAAGAATACATACATAAAACATTTCTCAGGGACTGACATACGGGGAAAAAAGGTTAGCCCAGATGGAATGCTTTCAGGCTTTATTTCACCAACAGATTTCTGAAGTCTACCTCTTTAAAAATATGAGCAGAAGTGTTTTTCTGATATTGTTGAACCAATTACAGTAACATGCAATGTGGTTGGGAGCTATGTCCTGGTGATGCAGTGTCTTCAATGCCAATTCATATTTCAAGGCAAGGCAGAGCATAGAGAGAACTCCTAGTGTCCAGTTTACTGCTTTGCAGTGAGCTAGGAGAAATGTAACTTAATCACTTCTGAGATATATTTCTGTTTCACAGTAATTCCCCAAGGAAAGATTGCACCAGTTTCCTCTCTAATTTATTCAAGGCTGTCCCTGCATTAATAGCTAGATACTTTCAAAACTTTTAATACAATTAATCTCATGGCTACGCATGGTCAAGGAGACGAAACAGTCAATGTCTTTTTATATTTTAATCTTTTACATATTGAAGGATTTATCAGGTCCTGCCTCCTCCTGTTGTCCTTTTCTGCAGACAGATATGCCACGGCAAAACTCCTGAAGGTTCACAGATGAGCTGCAAGAACCAGGTGGGTCTTCCAAGAGAGGTTCAGCATCCAAGGCAAGCTTGGCAGTGTTTCATGTGGCTGACCAGGAAGCTAATTCAACAGTTTGGGCTGAATGTAGCTTTTAACTTTACTTTGCATTGGAAACTAAGACTCAAAAGAAGACATAGAATCATAATGTCCTGGTTTGAGCCAGGATGAAGCCAATTTTTCTTTTTACTGATTTTTTTTTTCCTTCAGTATGCTTTCTTGTAACTAGCAACAGTGTGTTCTGCTAGGCTGATAAGACACTGGAATGTTTTTTCTAACTACTGAGGCTTCAAGGTTGCACCTGCACTCTGCCAGCTCAGACACTATGGGGAGATCTGTGACCTCCCCGTAGGAGGCTGTTAGACAGACAGCAAAATTGGCCAAAGATATTCCATTCCATATATCTACGTAAGCTCAGAGGAAGGTCAGAGATCACAGAAGACAACTTCCTTCCTTCTTCTTCTTCCCTTCTCTTCCGTCCATGGCCGGCGTCCAGGGAGGACTCTGTTCATCCATCACCGTCGACCCTTAGGCTTGAGATCTCCTGACCCTCATAACTCTCTGCTCCTTTCCAGCAGCAGCTCTGGGATTCCTCGGGACTCTTCCCAGTTCAGGGAAGTGCTGTGGGAGTTGCTGGGGTGGGGGGAGGAGAGAGGCTTTTGCCCATACCTGAATATATCTGTATATAATTGTATGTATTTTCTTGTATCATTCATTAGTGTTTTAATTAAAGCTGTGTAGTTTAGTTTTCAATCCAGCCAAGTCTCTCTCTTTTTCTCTCTCTCCTTCCTTACCTGGGTGGGAGGGGGAGGGGATCGAGAGCATTGTTGTCGGACCTGAGTCAAACTGTGACACATAGAATGGTTTGGGTTGGAAGAGACCTTAAAGATAATCTAGTTCTAACCTCCCTGCAAGGGCAAGGACACCTTCCAGCAGACCAGATTGCTCAAAGCCCCATCCAACCTGGCCTTCACACTTCCAAGGAGGGGGCATCCGCAGCTTCTCTGGGCAACCTGTTCCAGAAAGAAAGGAGAAATGGGAAAGACCAACATATGTGGATCAAATGAGAGCCTGGCTAGATGACATAGTAAAGTTCCTACTGTTCATACTCTTTATATAAATATACTACATAAATATCAACATGGCCTTTTCTATAATACTATTTATATCAGAATTTGTGCTTTCAACACTTCAGTCTAAAGAATAAGAAGCTGCGACTGTCTTCCTAAGAGCAATTCAGCATGAGTGAACTCCATCTTCTCTTCAGATCATATAAAACTTTCACATTTTACTAGAGATTTCTGTGGAACTTTTTTACAGCAACTTTCCAGTACTTGAAGGAGGCCTACAGAACAGATGGGGAGGTTGAAACTAAATGACCCTTAAGGCCCTTTCCAAACCAAATAATTCTATGATTCTGACAGACGAATTACATCCAAACTATACTTTTTACTATTTATGATCTCCTGGACTGCAAGTGTCTTCATGGATACTCTTTTGAAAATGCTCGTTCTGAGGTTAACAGCATCCAGCATTCCTCCCTCCACTCCAGTATATTAGAAATATAATAAATACTAATAGGATATTAGTGAGGCCAGGAATAGAGGAAAGGACACAAAACATACTACGTCACTACACAAAATCCTAGTTTTAAATGCATGCCTGTGGCCACTCCAGTTCAGAAAGCAAAAAGTACAATGAAGGGCAGCAACAGAAATCAGAGGTTTGAAATGGGTTCTGTCCAAAAAGATATGAAACAGAGTAGCACTTTTCAGCACAGAAAAAAAAGAGAGTTTGTTGTTTATAAAATGATGAATGGCAAGGAGGAAGGGGGGGGAATGATTGCTATTATATCTCATAAGACAAGAACATGGAGGCACCAAATGAAACTATCAGACTGCAGGCTTTACATAAAAAGTACTTCTTCACATAATCCATAACTTGAAAAGCCTTTGCCACAGGATGTTTTGGAAGCTAAAATTATAAATGGGTTCTAGAAACAGCTAGAGAAACTCATGGAGTAAATATCTATTGAGGGCTGATTAATGCAACGATGTTGGTCAGGAAGTCCCAGAGAGGTGTCCCAGGGAGGTGCCGCCCTGGGTTTCCCTGCTCTCAGACTCCTTAAGTTGTTTGGCAGCCACTGTCAGAGACCAGACATGGTGCCACACAGCCCCTTGCTCCTTCTCATACCCTTCCAAATACGACTTTTCAGTTACGTCAGAAATCAGATACAGCTCTCAGGCAAAAAAAAACCATTGTCCTCAGAGAATGCAGGAAGAAATCGGCAGTAGCCCCAAGTGGTAGGAGCAATTGTTTGCAAAAGGCAGTGAGAATCAGCCCTGGGGTGCTGTGACTCTGCAAGAAATAAATGAGTGTGAAGCAAATACTTCTAAAAACACCCATCTCAGCTCTGCAATAGAGAACACTCAGAAAGAATCTGTGACAAAAGATCCAAAAGAGGCAGTTGATTCCCTGCAGGGAAGAAAACAAAGTGTTTACAAAGATCCAGAACAGTAAATCATTAAAGTGTTCTTCTGAAAGTATTTCAAATATAATGCTCATTCTTACTTTTATATAGAAGGCACAATCAAGAGAGAAAAAAGATATAGCCCTTTGCCGTTAAGGGCATTCGGACTAAAGCAGGTGTAGCATGTCAAGAACAATAGCAACACAACAAAGAGGAAAAGAGGAAGGACTGAGGGAGGAGTGGGGCACAAGGATTATATGTAAGTGTATATGATTGTTTTGGATTACTGGAAAAATATCTTCATCAGCTTGTTTACTGATGTGATCTCTTTACTTGCCTTAAATTGAAGTAGCTATTTAAGGCTGCTGAACAGGTCTATTTGGAGTGCAATCTCATGAAGGTTGATTATGGGAAAGGGTTTGTGGGAGTCAAAGGAGTGAAGACAAAAGCAGAGTCGAAGATAAAGAACACTAGATGCAGAAACAGGGGAGCCTGATGCAGATCCTAGCTTTGCTTTTAATATTAGCTGTCTTTCACATAGAGCTTTTCAAGCATACATTTTGAAGTGTTTTAAATTGAAATCTGAGTAATTTTCTTTGCATTATAACAGGAAAAATTATATACTCAAGCTCACTCAGCAGAAAAATATACACTGTAGCCAGGCAGAGGATTCACAGCCCCTGAATGCTAGTGTTGTGCTGCCCACAAGCAATGCTGCCCCTCTGTCAGCTTGGATTGTCACCTGTGGCACAGAGGGGAAATCAATTTATCAGCTGCTCTCTCTATAAATGATATGCTGAAATACCATATCAGCCCACCTGCAGGGAGAAGTGACCTTGGTAGCAGCATGTACACCAGGCAGGGAATTACTGGAGGAATGAAGAGGGTTTGACTACTATCCTCTTTATTATGAGTACATGATGTAAAATGGTACCCAAACATGTCACACAGTCTCAGCTAGACTGGAGACATATTAAGACAGACATGCGTGCTCAGGGCCACAGCCAGGCCACTCTCAAGGACACACACACAGTCTGGTCAAATAATGGTTTAAAGTATACCCCAAGAAAACAGATGATCCCCAAAGTCCAGAGGTTTATTGTCATGCTTGGATGTAAGGAAGAGCAGAAAGTGCCATGCTCATGGTTCATCTGAAAAGTGCTCTCTCAGTGTAATAGATGTGCCACTATATTGATTTTGTCATATTTGAAATGCAGAAATTCCATGGACTCCCAAACTATACAGAACAGCTCTTGACCTACAGCTGTTCTTAGAATCACAGAATATCTCAAGTTGGAAGGCATCTGCAACTGTTGTTTAAATTCTTTCAAGTGTTACTGTCCTAATTATTTTGTAGTTTGCAAAATGACTGAGAAACAGTTTAATTGCACACTAAACAGTAGCATTCTTTTTTTTTTTTAATACAATTTTTATCACAGGTGAAATTCATGTTATCTTTTTAAATAATGATAAAAATTCTGTGATGGCGTTACTTATTTGTCACTACAGAGATGTTATTTATTTAACCAACTAGATAATATTACTTGTCTTTTATTTGCCCTTCCTTCCAACTATCACAATAAAATTATACCTCAAAATGAAACATCTTGAAAGAAGAAACGATGGTTTTACGTGGCTGGACCATGCACATTTATGGTAATATTATTACCTTAACTCTTTGCCATACTACAATGGAATTTCTGCTTGCCTAGTTCATTGCAAAACCCACTCAACAGCTGCATTGCAGATGTAGTCACACCATGCATCTGCAGTTGCTGTCTCCCAGCACAGTCTGGACTTCCACACTAGAAGATGCTCCTGCTTGTATTTTAGAGTGAAATCTTGCCTGTATTACATCAACCAACTCAAAATTAGCCCAACATGATCCACATGAATCAACCTACTAGTAGCAAACATTACTCAAGGTACCTCGCTTATACAAAAAAAATCAATTTAATGGTCTGAAGGTCACAGTAGGAGTTTTAATGTTTGTATCTTTTCTATTGGTAATGCTGGTCTTATGGAGCAGTTTGGAGGGAACCTTTTTTATACATGTGAAATTTCAACAGCTTAAAAGATTTTGGGTTGTATTTGCTTTGACTTCTTGAACAAGTGATAAAAATTTCCTCTGCAGAGCTAATAACCACATAAAATTCTTTTGAGAAACTGTATATCATCATCATCATCATCATCATTCAGTGTTAATCAGAAAACAGGAGCCTGTAGCACCATACTGCAGACATGAATTCCACAAACTCTAGTATACCTATTGTATGGATCAACAATTATTTTCCCTCTTTGTGCTTATCAAAAGGTGATTCTAATGTGTTGGCTAATGAATTCCACCCCAGCTGTGTGTGATCTTATAATTACATGGTTCAGGCTCCACATCAGCTAATCAAAGGGGTTTTTTCAGTTCAATTTTACAATGATTCAGACCCTAAATCACCTAAGATCAGGTTTATTCAGTGGCCAGTGGAACCATTTTTGCTTCCTTAAAGAGATAGCTGAATATATACAGGGTTATTCACATACTTACTCTTAGGCAGATTCTGGCACTAGTTTGATGAGTAAAGATCATATGGTGGAAACCAGTAGCTGTATTTTGAGTTAATGTGTTGATTTCTACTAGAAATTATTATTTAACATACATTGTCAGTAGCACAGGATGGTATTTCAGCACATGCAATGTATAATCTAAAAGGAAAGAAATTCAGTGAATCAACTCCCTAGAGCTAACACTTAGTAAACTATCCTGTATATACGTATTTCCAGTCAATAACATTTTTTTTTTTTTCTCTAAAATCTATGGATTTTCATATCCTTCTAGTTTCTTGTTTTAATGTTGTGAGGGTTTTTTTTCAGCAAAAGCTCTTCCTCTGCAAGAAAACCCAGGAATAATGTATATCTGTGCATCAGGTATTTATCTGTTAACAGAGATAATGGCCATTGGGAAAGTGAAAGCTAGACTACTCGCTGCTCTGACAAATGAAATACAGGAGTAATGAGTCACACTAGATGTGATCCTTTAAAAAGAAACATTGGCAAACTCTCAGATTTGAAAATAACTTTGCAGAGATCAAGTGGAGCTGTCTTCAGCCATGATGAAAAAGCTAAAAATGAGTATCTGACTGTGCAGATAATTCCAGCAGCCTGGCAACATTCATTTGTGGAGCAGCCTAGCTTGATAAGATGCTGGTACTGATGCTAATGTGAACCGGGCAGTACAAATACCTATTGCATAATCACTCTATACATGGCACCTTCATTCATATACTGTTGTCTGTGGTTATCAGCTTAGAGAGATGAGAATGTGCATGCCTGCAGGCCAGTCTGTACTTCAGCTTTTGTTCTGCTCTGCATTGCTAGGAAGACTGCAGACTGCTCTCCTTTCTGGGCAAGGAAGGCCAAGTACATCATCCCCTGCAATTTTAGCTGTTATCTGTACAATTTTAGGTGGTATCTGTACCATCTGAGCAGTCAGCGGGAAAGAG
>NW_009954194.1:1832892-1840488 GCF_000747805.2 Chaetura pelagica | reverse complement strand
AAAGAGTGCAAGTATGTTACCCACCGTTGCTGCTTGGAGGTGAATCCTCTTCAGAATATGGAAAATACACAGGTCTTGAACCATATATGCAAGATCTGTTACATAGGTCAAAAAAGTCTCCTATGTGGTCTGGCTTTTTATAGTAATGATGTGATGTTTGCATCCCCTAGTCAGACATAAAAGGCAAGATTTTCACTGAGCTTTGCATGTTCGCTCCATCTGAACATGAACCAAACCCATCCACTGCTCTGCAGTTTTTGAAAACACTTTTATCTGATGCTGTTGCTGAACGAAATGCTGTTTTTGTTTTCTGCACTTCATGACAGCCCATCTTCACAAGTTATTTGTGGTACAGGTGCACCTAAAAAAATTATTAGGATAATACAGTATTTCTCACCTACCTGCAAAAGCAGTGCAGGTAGAAGTTCACTGCCAGAGAAAGATATGCTTAACTTTCTGGTTCAGCAAGAAAATCTCAAAGCAACTAAGTTCAGGGCTAGAGGAGAAAAATCTATCTGTCATACTATATATCTTTTAGGCTTTGAGGACCCACACATTAATCAGTAGAAGCAAGTCAGTGAGCAGAAACAAACAAGGTGAAAAATCCCAGACACATTCCAGTTTTGTCATAGTGGAATTCTTACAGAGATCTCATCAAGCAGATTTCCTTGTGACTCCTAACTAAATGAACCTTGCTACATGAAATCAAAATTTGCACTTCAGTATTCTCCTTCACCAGCTTACAATGCAAACCACTAATGTTGCTGATTGAAATAATTTTATTAAGCAGCAGAGAATTTTTAAATGCTTAAATTAGAATTGCAGTTGTTAATCCTTTTTTTCAGTATTACATTATTTTATTTTAATTTTATTTTTTATGAAGAAACTCTAGGCATACAATAGTGCTGGGCAGTGTTCTGTAAAATATTGGTATTTTACAGATACATCACACTACAGAAATGGATCTGGGAAACAGAAACAAATAATGTATAAAATGCAAAGCAGAAATGTCAGTGATCACTGATATAAGTATTACATTCAGAACCAAGCAAAAACTCAGTTTTAACATAAGGGAAGTTTGCAATACTTCCTTCCATTTTAGCTAGCCTACTTGTGCTTTCTCAGCAGAAAATTCACATTAAATAACACTAAGCACAGAAGAAAAGATTATGCAATAATGGATTCTCTGTGTAAAGGTTTTATCACTGGGAGATTGAGTTGCCTGAGTTATTAATTAGTTGTTAATGGAAGATATTTCAAAGGGAAAAAAGAGAAGGTATAAACGGTATTCTTAAAATGATTTTTGCATTATTTCTTTGTAAATGTTTCTCTATGTTCCTGTGTTATTGTGAGACCAAATGCACTGATACAGGGAAGAAGACTTCATAACCAGTGCATTAACCTCTGTATGTTGCGTGTAAATTATCTCGTTCAACCCCTCTGAAATCAGTAGGAGTCTCTCCTTTATTTCATAGACTTTTAGATTTCATCCTAATTTATTAAAAATGTTTTAAAAATGTAATATTTTAGGACATTACACAACCACAAGGAGTTCTCTGAATGTTTTTGTAAAGTCAGGAATGAGCCCTCTGCATAAGTATGAAGCTACCAATCACCAGCTACTGGACTAAATGCTTTAAAGGCAGATCTGGAATTAATATCTCCTATCCCTCTAATCTCTCTACTTGAGATGCTTGCTACCTGTTGTCCTGAGAGGGAAAAATGGAGTATCTATTTCCATAATGACTGCTCTTTTCTCCTTTGCTGGATACAGATACTTATTAGTAAAGTTTTGAACTTCTCAGCTGGTTGGAAGGAGAGAAATATCTTGGGAAATCTGATAATCAAACTGATGACAGAGTGAAGGTGAAATGGCCAAAAGTGCAAATTTATCAAAAGTACATGCAGTTTTTACAAGCTTTTATAATTTATGAAGAAGAAAATAGATAGCAACATCCTGTGATATATCAAGCACGTGTCAGATGAGACAGTTCTTTTGTTTTCATTGAATGTTTGGAGGAAATGGATATAGATCATTGTGTCTTAAGCTCAGAAGAACTAAAAAACAAGTGTAGGGCTGTCTCAGCTCATGGAATATACATATGCTCATAAATGAAGACAAATTTGGAATTACAGGAAATAAGAACAGAAAATAACTGAAGGAGTCATCCAGCCATTCCTCTACTCTTTGATTGAATGGAAATATTTTTATGCCATTCCTGACAGACATTTGTCAAACCACTCTTAAAAATGTCTCAGGTGGGGTTTTCAAAACTCTCTAAGACTCTCTGCTCCAGAGCTTCATTATCCATCTTGCTGGAAAGATTTTCCTTATGCCCAACCTGTATTTGCCTTGTTGTAACTTAAGAGCACTTGTTCTATCTGACAGGCAGACAAAGGGAAGCCCTCATTCCCTTTCTCATCTAAGCCATCTGTTACTTATACTTCCAGTCCTTGGACCAAAAATATCCAACGCCTTTATTTTTCCACAGATGTCCCTTCTTAACCTTCATCATTCTCGTTCCTGTTCTTTGGTCTCCCTCCAGCTAATCTACATCTTTCTTGTAATCCATCACCGAATCTGGCCACAGGACATGTATTGCAGACATAACCTCACTCTGAAAGTTTACTGTCAAAACAGAAGAGCCACTAAATGAGTAAGCATACCTGTATTTGTTTATCTTTTTTGCAGACAATGGTATTTTTTTTTTTTTGTTGACTCATTTTAAACCCTAGTTCCTTCCTGAAGATCTGCTGCATTACCCTCCAGGTTTTGTCTACTAACCACTAACAGTGGTTTACTATTTCTGCAAAAAAGCAGATCCTTGCATTTTTAATTTATTGAACTTATTTTTCCAGGCCATGTTTCCAATTTATCAATTCTGTTGTAATTCCAGCCCTGTCTTGTCATACATACATTGCCCAGCTGGTGCTCTCTGTGATCTTCATATATGTGTTCTCCACCCTGAGTCGAAAATCACAAACAGAAGCACTTCATAGTGTTCAGGATAATTCCTGTACCCATCCTCTCAGTCTGTCCCTCTAATTTAATCAGGAATTAGTGACACCTAGTCTTTCAATGCACATCTCTCCAATGAGTAATGCACTCATCTAATAATTCTTTTCATTTAATATATGTTTCCTGAGCTTGCACATGACAGTCCAGAGGTGTACTGAAGTCAAGATATATGACATCTACCAATTTTCTACCTGTCCACAAGGACTGTTATCCTGTCATTGCACAATCATTCCTTTAATTTTGAAAGTTCATGGTTCATAGCAGAAAATGTATGTGACAAAAATTAAGTTCTGAGATAGCCTGTAGAATGATGATCCAGGAGAAAGAGGTAGCATAACAAGGGTCTTTGTTATCTATATCCATGGTGCACTCCTCTGTAAACATGCTTCCAGAATAATTGCAGACACTGAGTTATACTGTCTTTCTTCATCAACAAACACGTTTTTTTGCTTGCTAAACCAGAGGATGTGCCTTCTTAGCATTTCTTGCAACAGAAAACTCTTAAAGGTCAAGCATTGGTCTGGAACACTATTTGACTACCACATAAACAGCATCATGAAACAACTGATACTTTTAATACAATTCAACTCCTGGTAAAATTTAGCTTTATAAAGGTGGTGCTAGGTGCCTAGAGTATGTGTATGAAGAATTCTGTGGAAAACACTCTCTTTGTGTTGCTTGCCTCAATACATCTTAATGTCCAAAACAGTCCAAGTTCCTCTGAATATTAGGCACAGGACCACAAGGGATGTGAAATATTCTTGCTCATCACCAATATGTTGAGACATCATATAGACAGGCAAGATAAGGGGGTGTAGGTTTTGTTTAAACTATATGATTCTCTGGGAGAAGCTGGTGAATAATGGCATAGACAAATGTACTCTTCACTGGCTGGCTGGTCTGGCCCAGAGATCTGTGCTAAATGGGGTTAAATCTAGTTGGTGGCTGGTCACCAGTGGTGTCCCTCAGGGCTCAGTTTTGTGGCCCGTCTTGTTCAATATCTTTATCAATTATCTGGATGAGGGGATTGAGTGCACCCTTGGTAAGGTTGCGAATGACACCAAATTAGGTGGAAGTGTTGATCTGCTTGAGGGCAGGAAGGCTCTACAGAGGGACCTGGACGGGCTGGGTCGATGACCAGTTGGAGATTCAATAAGGCCAAGTGCCCAGTCTACAAGAAATGATGGTAGAATAGAAGTTACATTGTACCTCCAGCATGGCATCTCTGAAGAGGTATATTAAATATCCGCTTGCCCTCTACTGGCACAGGGTAATATAGGTGAAAGCAACTTTTCATATAACAGATGTTGACTCTTGTGGGGATATGGCAAGCACTGGTAGATTTTAACACTCAGCATACTGAGCTGAGAAGTGAATTTATACTGGTGGATTTATATGGTGAAGACTCAAAGAAATGAGACATTACTCACTCTTAGTTTGGACCAATAATATTAGACTATTACTTTTAAAAAGGAAAAAAAAAATGTCTAAGCTGATGTATCATGACAAATTAGAAGACAGGCAGAGTGTCTGGGAGTGCTTGTTATTTTTCCTTCTAGCCAGTTTCAAAGTCTTTGTACTTTATTCTAAGAATCATACTCAAACTTTATTCCTCTCTATTCTTTCCCAAATGATTCTTCTCTGCAGAAATGCAAGATATATTTTTCAGTTTTGTTTTAGGCTGACAAGTTCCTTTCGCTCTTGACAACTGATGGCACATACATAACAACAACAAATCTCTGAAACAGTTCTCCCACACTCACTGTTTTGCTGACCAGCCCTTGAGGAATTCAGGAGAAGAATCAAGAATACAAAGTGGTTTGGTGTCATAGCAGCAACCCTGGATCCATTTGCTTCTGAGTCTCTTTTATGATGTGTCCCTTGTGGAGGTCACAACAGGCCCTGCAACACCAGGACAGAGAGTTTGCAGGTCTAGTATTTCATTTATACAGGGTGTCCAGGCTGTATGGACCTTGGAAAACAGAGCCACAGTGTCCCTTTGGGGGAACAAAACAAACATTAAGTATTTCACCTATGATCTGGAGAATTCTACTGATAGAAAATGCTGGGAAATAATTAATGTCCTCTTAGGTCCAGAGTTCCTTTTAATTCATATTTTAAGTGTTATGTATGTCTCCATCTTCTCTGACTGCTAAATTTATTTGCATTGCATTTATTTTCAGCTGGCATGTTTGCTGTCTTGCTTGATGTTATATCAATGGTCTGAAAGAGAAATGCATGCTTCTAAGTGTCAGTGCCTCTTCTTAGCAACATATACAGGTTTCCTTAGGATCACGTCATCCCACAAACTTTACTTGCTATTACTTCAGGCAAAGTTTAAAGAGATCTGCCATTGCACTGAAAAAGGTTCTAACTTGGAAGCAAATTACATTGCCTAAGGTGTTGTTGAAGACAGAAAATTAAAGGTTAAGCTCGGAGGTATATCTTCCTTGTTCAAGCTGGAGGACATCAGAAATGAGGATTTTTATTTTGAGTGAAAAAGTACCAGAGTTTTTTTGGTTAAAAATTCAGCACATCTCACCTACTCAGCCTGCAGCCTGTTAGGAGTAGTGCAGTCCAAAGGGGCTAATGCCTTGACCAACATTAGATGTCTTCACAGACACCACTGGAAACATTACTGGCAAAAACTTGCATATGAAGAAGGTGAAAAAGAAGATGCATCCTGTGTGGCAGCAGCTGGATATTGCAGAAAACACTTCTGGCTTCTGCACACAAAACTAGTGCAAGACTTGATGTAGAATACAACAGATAGAAAAACAAGTTTGTTTTTGATGGGTAACCCAGGATGCAAACAAGGATTCATGTTTGCAATAACTTTTTAATTAATCATTAATTAAGAAAAATAAGTAAAAAAAGAAAAAACAGTAGACTTAAGAAAAATGCATTTTCCTAAAATCTGTTTCTCCCCACATTAAATATGTTTGTAAAGATTTGAATGGTTTTCATGGTGCCTTTTACAAGAGCAAAGACAAATATTTTTATGTAACCTCAGTTAATATTTTCTTCCTTCCAGGTAACTCAAATTGCTCCTGAAGGTAAATTGCAAAGGTTTGCAAGAAGGGTACCATTACCAACAGGTACTAAAAGTTTTGTTTCATAGTGGGTCAGTGCCTCAGAATTGTTTTGAAGTGTCAAAAAATAAATTAAAGAACAGTGACCTCTGTCATTTTATATTAAATATCTGCAACAGGTTTAGCAGCTGAAACTCATGGGATTATCCAGCTTTACCAACCCCGCTGAGTAAGCTGAACTAGAAGAGAGCTTTGTTTCTGATGGAAAAGGTGCCACCATTGCCCAGCAAATCAAACACATTAGGATTTATGTTTCTGCCTCAAAGCTAAATGGTCACTTGCTGCACTACATAAACAGCAAGGAAATTACTCTTCTGGCAGATGCCCTGACCTGCATGAGTGGAAGCCTACATAAAAGCTTCTGAGAAAGGCCTGATTAAAGCTGATCACAGAGAAATTTTCCCTTGGAGACTGTTGGTGTCAGCAGTTTGGGATAATCTCTGTCATATTAGTGGCATTTGTATTGTATCAGTGATTTACATAGTTTAATACAACAATAAAAATGCTAGCACAAGTGGGTCAGTGGCTAGTGTTTTGCATCTGATATCTCTATTCCACAACAGACTTTTTAAAAGCTGTAGTAAGAATGGCTAATATTTTAAAATGTATACTGCAAAATAAAGCAGGAGTAAAAATCTTGGGAGTCTTGAAAAGAGCACCAAAACCAAAGAATTTTCAGATATATTTAGAAAAAAAAAAAAAAAGGAAGGGAACTTTTTCCATAGTTGAGCACATGGTAGCACAAGCTTTTGTCACATTGTCTGCTGATCTTTTTCACTCTTCCAAGAGCTCATAAAAGTCTATGCAATATGACCTGAGTTATGGAATGGAACATACACTTATTAAATTTGCAGCTGACATGAAGCTAGGAAGGACTACAAGTAAATTAGAGGGTAGGATTCGAATTTAAAAATAATCTTGACAGGTTGGAAGGGCTGAAAAGAACAGGATGAAATTCAATAGAGACAAATGTAACTCTTAGACAGGAACAGAAGACAAGAAACAACCAGTGAGGCAGCAGTTCTGCAGCCAAACAGCTGGGTTTTTTGTGAAACGCAGGTGCCGGTCAAGTCTCCCTCAGGTATGCCCCAGTTCTGGTTTCTGGCAACAATCTCCTAGAAAATTTTGGTCCAGCTGGAAAAGTATGGCAGAGACATGGTAACAGTCAGAAGTCAAGGAAATGTGACCCTGAGATCACAGGCATAAAGAAGAGGAGGCCAAGGGGCATGATAAAAGTTTTCAAATTTATAAAGGGATGAGGAGGAACATCTAGTGCTCCTGACCACACAGCATAGGATGAGAAGTGAAACTTTTAAATAATGAGAAGAAACATACAGGTCAGACTTTATGAAAAGTACTGAAAATATTAGGGATAGAAAACAAATGGAAAGGTTTTACAGATGAAGGCCAGGGGATCTCTAATATTAGAGGTCTTTGAGAACATCATACTGTTGAAAAACAGCCTGTCCTAACAGTTATCTCCCA
>NW_009954194.1:1831107-1832817 GCF_000747805.2 Chaetura pelagica | reverse complement strand
GGAATGCCTAATCTGGGGAAATGGACCAAATGACCTCCTGATGCCCTTGACAGTCATGTCCTTCTATGAGCCTATGAATTACAAGAGACAGGACAACTATTGAGTGGGTAGCACTGCATTATTTTAAGGGAAGGGGAATGTGTCTCAGGGTTTGGAAAGGCAAATATTTGTCAGTGACTTTTGAGTGATGCACAATGGTTTAGAAGTGCATAATATCAGAATTTCTGGCATCTTTTTATCACTGGTTCTGCATTCATTCTCTCTGTGTATATAAGCCAGTTGCTTAGTCTCTTGGTATCAATCCTGAATCTGTTAAATAGCTATAACTCAGTGCTATCGTGAGGCTGTGATTTAATGAATGCTTATACTGCATACAGAAAATTCTGGATGGAAGGGATATAAAACTGCAAGCAATGATGCCTTATTTATTATTGCCATGGTTCAATAAATGCTAGTTGGTTTCAGTTTTCTTAGGGGCCATTAGTTTCCTTACATCAAGGATATGAATTCTGGAGGAAACTGAAAACCAAATCCAACCATTTTGAACTTTAGAAAAAAATAATTTAAAAAACCACTTTTGTGATTTCCTGGCTACCACATAAAAAGACTTTGTTTGCAAGAATTAGCAATATCCAGACCAGAGACCTGGAGCTCCCTGACCTCTGCAGCAGTGAAGCCATAACTCCTTACTTGTCGGTTGCCTCCTCTCCTGTAACAACCTTCCACCTACAGCAAACATGAACCACAGTGCACGTTTGAGCAGCTGTGACCCGGGCTGGAGGTCAGCTGCATTCCCAGCAGCTCCCAACCCATGAGAATTAAAAGGCAGTGTGATCTCATCCATGCCAACCCACAGAATGGTCTTATGAGCCAAAACATCACCCCATCATTCTGCAATCCACCAGGTCTCTGCATTGCACACGTATAATTGATGCTAGTGTTTTGTCACCTGTAAGAGTGGTGTTCATTCCATAGATTCAAGTACAGTCATGACCATGGCACAGATAAAACTGCTTATTAATTTAGCTGTCAGTCTTAAGGCTGTAAAAGTGTTTTTAATTTGTATTATTTATGTTGCATAGCTCTTAGTTACTTTTGTGATATTTATAGCTAGGAAGCCTTGATCTTTAAAGGAAACAAAACCAGACAGAAATCTGAGACAGGGTCCATATCGGCACCCATGTGCTTCGGCAGAGAAAGTGATGCTTTGGTCTTCTTGAAGCTGAAAACCAGAACACTAAGGCAGGCTCCTCTGCTCCTTACACAGTGTTTAAGAAGAAGAAGACATTGTAGAAGTCTTCAGAATAATCTACACCTTCTGCAACAGAAATGCCTAAGGCTGACACACTGAACAGGGAATTGCCTGTAACTACTGTGAAGGACCAGGTATTTCCTTACATGAACATGAAATGTCCTTTGAGTCAGCCGACAAAACTGACTTAAAACGGTGTCTCCACACGGCAGGAAACCCCCTCTGTGTGTGTGTGGGGGGGGCAGCTGCTGCAGGGGAGGAGCCGTGGCCGGAAGCAGGGGCAGGACTAGGTCCCGTCTGATTGGCTGAAAAGCCCGGAAATGCAAAACTGGCGCCGAAGAACCCCATGAGAGAGGCAGCGCGGCACGCCCCTCTCTCTCTCGCTCTCTCCTCGTGTTCGAGGCAGTCGTCTACACACACAGCCTGCCGCCGCCATTTTCCTGCTGCGTGCTGCCGCC